>NC_041229.1:56091834-56092393 GCF_002837175.3 Physeter macrocephalus | reverse complement strand
GTCACAAATCAAGCCTTGGTAAATTTAAGAAAATTGAAATCGTATCAAGTATCTTTTCCGACCACAATGCTATGAGACTAGATAACAATTACAGGGAAAAAACTGTAAAAAATACAAACACATGGAGGCTAAACAATACACTACTTAATAACCAAGAGATCACTGAAGAAATCAAAGAGGAAAACAAAAAATACCTAGAAAAAAATGACAATGAAAACTCGATGCCCCAAAACCTATGGGATGCAGCAAAAGCAGTTGTGAGAGGGAAGTTTATAGGAATACAGTTCTACCTCAAGAAACAAGAGAAATCTCAAATAAACAACCTACCCTTAAACCTAAAGCAATTGGAGGAACAAGAACAAAAAAACTCCAAAGTTAATAGAAGGAAAGAAATCTTAAAGGTCAGATCAGAAATAAATGAAAAAGAATGAAGAACACAATAACAAAGATCAATAAAACTATAAAAGCTGGTTCTTTGAGAAGATAAACAAAATTGATAAACCATTAGCCAGACTCATCAAGAGAAAAAGGGAGAAGACTCAAATCAACAGAATTAGAA
>NC_041229.1:56074132-56091713 GCF_002837175.3 Physeter macrocephalus | reverse complement strand
AAAATGGGCAACCTGGAAGAAATGGACAAATTCTTAGAAAAGCACAACCTTCTGACACTGAACCAGGACAAAATAGAAAATATAAACAGACCAGTCACAAGCAGTGAAATTGAAGCTGTGATTAAAAATCTTCCAACAAACAAAAGCCCAGGACCAGATGGTTTCACAGAAAAGTTCTATCAAACATGTAGAGAAGAGCTAACACCTATCCTTCTCAAACTCTTCCAAAATATAGCAGAGGGAGGACTACTCCCAAACTCATTCTACAAGGCCACCATCACCCTGATACCAAAACCAAAGATGTCACAAAAAAAAGAAAACTCCAGGCCAATATCACTGATGAATATAGATGCAAAAATCCTCAACAAAATACTAGCAAACAGAATCCAACAGCACATTAAAAGGATCATACACCGTGATCAAGTGGGGTTTATCCCAGGAATGCAAGGATTCTTCAATATATGCAAATCAATCAATGTGATACACCATATTAACAAATTGAAGAATAAAAACCATATGATCATCTGAGTAGATGCAGAAAAAGCTTTCAACAAAATTCAACACACATTTATGATAAAAACTCTCCAGAAAGTCGGCATAGAGGGAACTTACCTCCGCATAATAAAGGCCATATGTGACAGACCCACAGCCAACATCATTCTCAGTGGTGAAAACTGAAACCACTTCCTCTAAGATCAGGAACAAGACAAAGTTGCCCACTCTCACGACTGTTATTCAACATAGCTTTGAAAGTGTTAGCCACAGCAATCAGAGAAGAAAAAGAAATAAAGGGAATCCAAATCGGAAAAGAAGTAAAGCTGTCACTGTTTGCAGATGACATGATACTATACATAGAGAATCCTAAAGATGCTACCAGAAAACTACTAGAGCTAATCAATGAATTTGCTAAAGTAGCAGGATACACATTTAATGCACAGAAATCTCTTGAATTTTTATTCACTAATGATGAAAAATCTGAAAGAGAAATTAAGGAAACACTCCCATTTACCATTGCAACAAAAAGAATAAAATACCTAGGAATAAACCTTCTTAAGGAGACAAAGACCTGTGCAGAAAACTATAAGACACTGATGAAAGAAATTAAAGATGACACAAACTGATGGAGAGGTATACCATGTTCTTGGATTGGAAGAATCAACATTGTGAAAATGACTATACTACCCAAAATAATCTACAGATTCAATGCAGTTCCTATCAAACTACCAATGGCATTTTTCACAGAACTAGAACAAAAAATTTCACAATTTTTATGGAAACACAAAAGACCCCAAATAGCCAAAGCAGTCATGAGAAAGAAAAAGAGAGCTGGAGGAATCAGGCTCCCTGACTTCAGACTATACTACAAAGTTACAGTAATCAAGACAGTATGGTACTGGAACAAAAACAGAAATATAGATCAATGGAACAGGATAGAAAGCCCAGAGATAAGCCCATGCACATATGGTCACCTTATCTTTGATAAAGGAGGCAAGAATATACAATGGAGGGAAAAAAAAAAAACCTCTTCAATAAGTGGTGCTGGGAAAACTGGACAGCTACATATAAAAGAATGAAATTAGAACACTCCCTAACACCATACACAAAAATAAACTCAAAATGGATTAAAGGGCTTCCCTGGTGGCGCAGTGGTTGAGAATCTGCCTGCCAATGCAGGGGACACGGGTTTGTTTGCACAGCAAAGGAAACCATAAACAAGGCAAAAAGACAACCCTCAGAATGGAAGAAAATATTTGCAAACGAAGCAACTGTCAAAGGATTAATCTCCAAAATATACAGGCAGCTCATGCAGCTCAATATCAAAAAAACAACACAATCCAAAAATGGGCAGATGTTCTAAATAGACATTTCTCCGAAGAAGATATACAGATTGAAAGGATGCTCAACATCACTAATCATTAGAGAAATGCAAATCAAAACAACAATGAGGTATCACCTCACACGAGTCAGGATGGCCATCATCAAGAAATCTACAAACAGTAAATGCTGGAGAGGGTGTGGAGAAAAGGGAACCCGCTTGCACTGTTGATGGGAATGTAAATTGATAAAGCCACTATGGAGAGCAGTATGGAGGTTCCTTAAAAAACTAAAAATAGAACTATCATATGACCTAGCAATCCCACTACTGGGCATATACCCTGAGAAAACCATAATTCGAAAAGAGTCATGTACCACAGTGTTCATTGCAGCACTATTTACAATAGCCAGGACATGAAAGCAACCTAAGTGTCCGCTGACAGATGAATGGATAAAGAAGATGTGGCACATATGTACAATGAAATATTACTCAGCCATAAAAAGAAATGAAATTGAGTTATTTGTAGTGAGGTGAATGGACCTAGAGTCTGTCATACAGAGTGAAGTAAGTCAGAAAGAGGAAAACAAATACCGTATGCTAATACATATGTATGGAATCTAAAAAAAAAAAAATTGTTCTGATGAACCTAGGGGCAGGACAAAAATAAAGATGCAGGCATAGAGAATGGACTTGATGACACAGGAAGGGGGAAGGGTAAGCTGGGACAAAGAGAGTAGCATTGATATATATACACTACCAAATGTAAAATAGATAGCTAATAGGAAGCAGCTGCATAACACAGGGAGCTCACCTTAGTGCTTTGTGACCACCTAGAGGGGTGGATAGGTAGGGTGGGAGGGAGACTCAAGAGGGAGGGGCTATGGGGATATATGTATTCATACAGCTGATTCACTTTGTTATACAGCAGAAACTAACACAACATTGTAAAGCAATTATACTCCAATAAAGATGTTAAAAAGAAAAAAAATATACAACGCTTTGTAACACTGGGCGCTTTTTTTCCCTCAATAATAACAAAAGAATATACATTTATGATATTATACCCTAAAAGTTACAATTGATTTGTCTGTTTGACATTTAAAACCTGTCAATATGCAAATTCTTTTTAAGGGGGAGGGATAGATTGGGAGTTTGGGATTGACATGTACACACTGCTGTATTTAAGGTGGGTAACCAACAGGGACCTACTTATAAAAAAATAAAATTAAAAAGAGATAAAATGAGAAAATCTCATTTTGTAATATCTAACGAATTCAATAAGAATCAACATTTTAAATAAAAATTTAAACTTATACATTTAAGGTGTACCACATGATGATTTGATAATATACATAGTGAAAATATTACTATAGTCAAGCTAATTAACATATCACATAGTTACTGTTTCCTGTGTGTGATGAAAGCACCTGAAATCTACTCTGTCAGTAAATTTCCAGTATTCAGTCCAGTGTTATTAACTATAGTCACCATGCTGTACCTTGGAACATTGACCACTTGAGGGTCAAGTGAAAGAGGTAGAGCCAACAAAGGAGGTAATCAGAGGTGTAGGAAAACCAGGAGAGCTTGATGTCACAGAGTACAAAGAGGTTTCTAGAAAGGGTACCAGTTGCCTCTGAGAGGCTGAATAAAATGAAATTGAGGTTTGACCCATAAAAAAGACCAAGTAACATTAATGAGGGTACTGTCCGCAGCAGATTGATGAAGGCAGAAGCTAGATTTCAGTGAGTTGAGAAGGTGAAAAAGAGATTGAAAGAGCAAAGATATTGTATTTCCTTATGTTTCTACATTGCCCTGCGTAGTCCTTTGCATACATACTTGTTAATCAGGAAAGACTCCTAGAATTTCAGAGGTGAAAGGAAGTCTTGTTACTATATAAAAGAAGAGACTAATGTCCAGAGAGTTTTAGTGACTTTCCTGGCCAACCAAATTTATATGGAGAATTGGTGGTAGAGTCAAGACAACTTACCTTTGTAAGTTAATAGCTGATGGGGTTAAAAACTTAGGCTTGGGAGTCAGTCATATCTGAATTTTGACCAACACTGTTACTTAATAACTGTGGGACTTTGGGTAAGTTACTAAAGAGAGAGGTAACTCTCTGCTTTAGTTTTCCTTATCTGTAAAATTAATAATAGCATACATTTCACATTAGTTGTAAGAATTAATACCTGGCACATAGTAAGGACTCCATAATTCTTTTGCCTTAAAAAATGCTTTTAAGAGGCATGCCCTTCTGCATTTCTTTTTTTAGTAACAATGAGAATCTGAAATTATGTAAAGGAAAATTCGTATTTTGAAATAACAAATTTCAGAGATTAAAAGCATTCTGCCTTACTGAATTTAGAGTTATATAAATGTTCCTACACATCTTACTTAATTTTTTTTTTTTTAATTTTTGGCTGTATTGGTTCTTCGTTGCTATGCACGGGCTTTCTCTATTTGTGGTTAGTTGGGGCTACTCTTCATTGCGGTGCGCAGGCTTCTCGTTGTCGTGGCTTCTCGTTGCAGAGCACAGGCTCTAGGCACGAGGGCTTCAGTAGTTGTGGTTTGTGGGCTCTAGAGCACAGGCTTAGTAGTTGTGGCTCACGGGCTTAGTTGCTCCGTGGCATGTGGGATCTTTCCAGACCAGGGCTCGAACCTGTGTCCCCTGCATTGGCAGGTGGATTCTTAACCACTGTGCCACTAGGGAAGCCCCTACACATCTTACTATTAAAGCTCTATGGGTGCTTCAAGGAAATAATCTGCTCTTGCTGTGGTGAGGGAAATTCCTCCAGGAATAAGAAGTTCTATAGACAAATTATAAAATTACATAAAGTTTATGAGATCAGCACTACATTAAATGAGGCTGTAGAGATATATAAGAACTGTCCTTTCTGTCAAAAAGATTATTGCCTTGTAGGGGAGAGAAACAAACTAATAAATGGCGTAAAGTTTATATATGGACAGTCAGGTAAAGGGGATGAGTGATGGATTCTGCTTAGCAGAGAAGGAGTCAGAAAAGATTTCAAGAAAGAGGTATAGTTTGAGCTGAATCTGGAAAGATGAGTGTTTACCAGCAGAGGGCAATTTCTGAACAAAGTAAAGCACAGCATGTTTAAAGATATAGAAGCATGAAACTAGCATATTTGTTGGAGCCTAGGATGAGAAAGAGACAAGAGGAGAGGAATAAGACTAAGCAGAAAGGCCAAAGCAAGATTATGGAAGACTTTGAAATTTGGACTTTGTCTTGCAAGCGATGGGAGGCATTTCAGGGTTATGATTTAAATTTTGACTCCTCTCTACCATGTCATTTTAAAGGTGTACTGTTTTTCTTTTTTTTAATTAATTATTTTTGGCTGCGTTGGGTCTTCGCTGCTGCACGCGGACCCCTCACTGCGGTGCCCCTCCCACTGCGGAGCACAGGCTCCAGTCGCAGGGGTCCCAGCAGCTGTGGCTCATGGGCTCTAGAGCAGGCTCAGCAGCTGTAGCACTCTGACCCAGCTGCTCTGCGGCATGTGAGATCCTCCCGGACCCCAGCTCGAACCCATGTCCCCTGCACTGGCAGGTGGACTCCCAACCACTGCGCCACCAGGGAAGTCCCTAAAGGTGTACTCTTATAGGGCAATAAATGCATGCAATAAGTAGGCATTGAACTTAATCACCCACATGACACTGGAGCCTAAAACTAGGGTTTGTGTAACTTTCGTGTATCTAGGTGAATGAGTTAGAGGTTTTCAGAAGCAGAAGAAAGGACAAGAAATTTGTTTTAAATGTTTTCACCTATTAGCACATATTATGCGCCAGACACTTGCACATATTTTGGCTTATTATTGCTCACCACTATTATTCCCATTATCCAGATAATGAAAAATGAGTCTTTTGGTTAAGTGACTTGCTCAGGCATGTAGCAAGTAAGTGGCAGTTTGAAATTTAGCTCCTGTCTCTAAGTCCAGCGTTCTTGCTGCTGTAGAATAGATCTGCTGCAGGGATTGTCAGCATAACTTCTTCAGCCCTCATGAGTTATCCACGCATCTCTGCCTCTCCTTGATGCTGATGCAGAGGCCAAGCGGGCAGAGTAATCCACAACAGCTTTGAAAAATTTAGTTTGCCATGATGAAGTGAGCACTGGGGCACACCCACCTGTAGGTAACAGCTCTTTTGTGGCATGCCACCTAATCCGATTGGTTTTACATGGCTGGAGTCAGATCTAAGAAGTAAGACTAGGGAAGCAGGAGACGTTTGAGATTTGCAGAGTAGCAGGAATAGGTTTTCTTTCCCCTTTGTAATGCACTTCATTTACATGTATTTCTTTTAATATTTTTCAGGTTTACCTTAAGGTAAAGGAGCCTGTATTCCATCAGGTAATTTTTAAAAATTATTACACATTTTATTATTTAACCTGCCTTGTGTTTTCCTTTTCTAGTAAATTATATGCATATACAACTTCTGTAAATGAAATGGTAGATGTTTTAGGAAAGAACAGTGTTTAAAACAGAGATTACAAACAGGTTCCTACAGAAGCACATGTAAGCAAAATAGGACTATACCAAGAATAGTCAATGCCCAGGCCGCACTGGCTATTGGTAGATAGTCATGCAGGTGCAACATTGCTCTTATAAGCAGAAAAAAAACCAGGAAGCATTATATACATGCACATGTAAATAGTCTTTTTTATGACATTATTTTCTAGAAAAGAAAAGGGGAAAATACTCAAGGAATGTTCAGTCTAACATATTTTAAGTAGTTTTTTGAGGTGGGAGGTTATTTATATTGAGGGAAACAAACATAGGAAACTTTGGTATAAGAAATAATAACTTAAGTGCATCCTAGAATGAAACCAGAGTAAAATGAAGTATCAGACCCTAAATAAAGAGAGCTATTATTTATTGAGTGCTATGATGTGCCTGGTCACTATGCTTATTACTACATAGACTCTAATCTCCCCAGCAGTCCTACAAATTATGAATTACTGTCTACATTTTAAGGGAAATGAGCTCAGAGATACTAGGTAATTTGTTCCAGAGTTACACAGTTATTAAGGGACAGAGCCAGGGCTGTAACTAGATTTGTTTGACCCCTGTCATCCTTCTTTTAACAAAGCAGGGTGGATAGATAGATAGATAGATAGGCAGATAGGCAGATAGGCAGATAGATAGATAGATAGGTAGATAGATAGATATGATAGATAGGTAGATAGATAAAGGTTAAATAAATAAGCATGCAAACAAGCACACATTTCAGGAGGATTAGAGGCCTTGTACTTTTAGAATATTTTGTGCTTATATAAAAAAGTAAATGTTCCTATAATCTTTTAAACTTAAACTAGACAATACCACCTGAAATCTGTTTCTTGAAGAAATAATTTCCAAATCCACGTTATTGTGCCTTGCTTTTTTCCACAGGCCAGCTGAAAGTAGATGTACTAATGTAGATATTATGGGGGGTGGGGCATTCTCACTTTCCTGTTTATTATAGCTTGAAGTGAAGTCATTATATATTTACCCCTTTATTAGAAATATTTATTGACACTGTAAAAAATGAAGTTTATTTATGTGAAGAATACTTCAGTTTTTATAAACTTCTTATTTGCCTTTATAAGAAAGAAAAATCATAACCACAAAAGAACAAAATTTGGAAATTTTGCGTTAAGTTTTCTAAGTTTATTACCATTCAGTTTTCTGTTTTGTGTTTTTGACTTATTTGACACTGTTTATGTAATAATAGGAACAAACTATTCATATAACTTTTCATGCTGCAATATCCATGTGTTTTTCCAGTAAAAAATATTTTCTTCTCTGTGTATAGGGAAGATGCATAGATATCTGTGTATGCTGATAGGAAGGTAGGCAGGATGAAAACTTATAGCTATGGCTTATATCCTAGGCTTAGAGATTAAAAATCAGGATAGGGAAGTGAAGAAGTAAAGGAATGCTAGGGTGAAGTAGATAAGCAATCTGAAGGTAAGACATTCATTCATTCATTCATCAGGTGTTTACTGTGTACTTTCTCATTACCAAATTCTGAGCTGGAATTTGGAAATAAAGAGGCAGTAGAGCACAGACTTTTAAGATCTAAAGTGAGGCAGACCTGGATTCAAACTAGTCTCTCCTCTTATTCACAGTATACTCTGGATAAGTTACTTAACTTCTTTGAGCTTTGGTTTCCTCATTATTCAGCAAACACTTTTTAAGTGCCTTCAGTATGCCCGGTGCTGTACTAGGCACAGGAGATGTACTAGTGAGTGAAATAATGAGGTCTCTTGCTCTTATAGAGCTCATAGACCGCGTCTCTAAAGTCGGTATAATAATCTCCTATAGTTGTCTGAGTATTAAATGAAATAATGCATTTAAACCTTACCATGTAGTAAAACACTCAGTAAATGTTAACTAATATTAATATACTAAAGCACATAAGACATGGCTGCTGGTCTCAAAGAACTCACTATCTGGTCAGGAAGATTGACTTGTAAAAACGTATTTGTAGTATATATGTTTTGTAATAAACATGTAAAAGAAGTACTAATGTAGGCAAGGGCACAGTCTGTCTGTTTAGATGACTCAAAATAGGATTACAAAATACACCTAGTGCATGTAGCTAAATTATTACTTACTCTAGTACTGAAGAACAAGTTAAGGAAAATAGCCCACTAGTTTGATACAATAGTATTCCTCGCTGCTTTGTAAAGTTTTATTTAAAGAGACCTTTGCCTCAAATGTCTAATCTAGAGTATCCTATGCTGGTCTGTTAAGTAATTAGAATTGATACTTTCTATTGATATTTATACTCAAGGCTTAAAAAAATATCTTTCCCTAATTATTTTCTGGGTATCATTCTTAAGAAAAGAGAACTTCTTTTTCTGAGAATCTTCTAATTGTCAAAGTTTGAAGTATTACTCTCAATTCTTTCAGGTAACTTGATATTTTTATGTGTAGAAACTTAGAAAAATTGTTTTAGAATTTGTAAGTAGAAAATTGTTTTGAAATTTGTGACAAGATTTACAATATTTTTCAAGATCTTAAAAATAATGGAAAAGCAAGGAAAAGCAATGTGGTCTAATCTAAAGGAGCTCTGATTAAGACTGGAATCTTGATTTCTTACTACTTTGATTTCTTGAAGTTCAGAATCTCGATTTCTTGCCATTTTGTTATCCACCGACAAATTTCTTGCTGTACCTATTCTTCAGTATCTTCATCTGTAAAATGTTCAAAACAAGGAAAGGTACTATTTCACAAGGATTATATAAAAATAATTAATATAAGGTAATGCAAAGTACAAGGCAATAAACATACTAATACTGTGTGATAATAAAAGTACTTAGTAAGATGTGCATAAATTTCTGCATATGATGATCATGGAAAGCTTCTAAAAGGAGATATTTGAGTTGAGCTAGAGAGATAAGTATTGATAGTACAATTAAAAGTATCTGTCACAACAAGGATGATTGTCTTGCTAACCAGATTAGCTTCCCTGAGGGAGAATATACTGATAACAGTTCTACTTTACTGTATTAAATCCAAGGTGATCCAAACATCTCCAAAAGAGAGCCAAATGCCATTTATTCATTTTGATGACCTTGCAAAGGGTAATACTCAGATCACATAGCTGTCACATTCAATAGAAACACCAGCGTATCTTAAGAAAGAAAACAAAAAGAAAAGCATACATGAGAATAGACTAAAAGAACTTTTAAGAAGTGATTGAACCCTCTTAAAGTAGCTAATTGACAAAATCAGTAGTTGAATATCTCAGATGAGATCTCATCTAATGTCCCAAAGAGTACTGTTGCTTAAAATCTTCTTGCCAAAGTAGATGTCTCTGAAAGATTGTTTCTAGACGTGACATACAAGTATTTTATTACTACCCCTTCTAATTTGACCTTCAAGGTTTGCAAGAAAGAACACTGTGTAAACAATTTGAAAAACAGGAACTTAAGTAGATTTTTAAAAATTCTATTATGTTTCATTTGTGCCATTTTATTACAAATTAGGGTAGAAGGAAGCTACTGTATAAGCACACTTGGAAAAGAAGATGATGTTTTTTAGTATCTACTATGTGCTAAATATTATATATGCTTTCATATAGTTTATTATATATATATATATATTATATATATATAATTTTTTGCTTTTTTCCTAGGCTATAGGCTCCTTAAGGATAAATACCAGGTCTCAGTTTACACACAGCATATTTCTATGATGCTTTAGCAGGGAGAAAACACTAATAATATTTTTATAGTCTTTGGAGTTTGAAGATCGAAAAAATTATTAAATATGGAAAGATATGAAAATTCTTTGTAAAAATATTTTTAGATAAAAATTGCAGGGAGTGGAAAAGTATGTATTCTATTATCTTTTTATTTAAAAAATGACTTATCTTAGAATATGCATAGAAAAAAGGTTATATGGACACCTGTAGCTTCAAGAAAGCCTGGGAAATCAAGATTTTGTAGCTGGACATATTGCCAGCCTAATAAAATCAGTCTTCTATAAAGACCAGAGGCAAGAATAGATACTGCGTAGGCCACTAGCAGGGTCTGCTTCAGATTCCTAGGGGAGAATCAGAATGTATAGGGTAGAGGTGCTTGTGAAGAGAAGAAAGTTCATTTGAAAAATCCCCATTGCACTTCCAGTGCATACGTTCTTATCCAGCATTTGTTATGTTTAACATACTCCCTGAACAGTCCGTTTCTTTTGACTTCTCTATGCTGATGAGTCATAAATCTTAATTCAGCTCAGTTTTTTCTTCTAAGGTTTAGACCTAGATATCCAACTCCTGCTAGAGATCTCCACTTGGATATCTAACTGGTACGTCAAACTTGAAACATATCCAGAAATGAAGTCAACATTTTTATCCCCTTTCTTTTCATATTATTCTTTAACACAATAAACAATTTCACTGTGCACCCAACTGCCTAAGTCATAAACCAGGCTATCATTGATTTTTCCCAACTTATACTAACTCACATATCAAATTAATTATCAGTCTAAGCCCTAAATATTTCCCTAATCTATCCATTTTTCTCCTTTCCCAGTAACACTACCCTAGTTCAGGCCCCATGTCTCACCTAGGTCACTGCAATACTTTGTCAATGGTCTGTTTTCCATCAGTCTTGCCTCCTCCTAATTCATTCTCTATCTAACATGACAGGGACATCTTTCTAATACATGAGTGATCATTTTGAGCTACTGCTGAAACTTTCATTGACTTTGCATTGTTCTTAAGATAAAGTCCAACTCCTTAACATGACTTGAAAAGCCAGACTTGACCTCTGCTTACCTTTCTGACTTCATTTTTCCCACTCTTCTCTCCAACAATATATTCTAGACAGCATTACTTTTTTCTAGTCCCCAGAATGTAAGCTATGACCATTACTGTCTTCCACCTTCTCTTAATAATGTTTATTATTAATAATGCTTGTCCTACTAATACTTCAGTTATAAAATTAAACATTAAATCCTCCAAAAAGTCTTTTTTTCTTCCAGCTTCACTGAGACATAATTGACATACAGCACTGTATAAGTTTAAGGTGTACAGCATAATGATTTGACTTACATACAACATGAAACGATTACTACAGTAAATTTAGTGAACATCCATCATCTCATATAGATACAACATTAAAGAAATAAAAAAAATTTTCTTGGGCTTCCCTGGTGGCGCAGCGGTTGCGCGTCCGCCTGCCGATGCAGGGAAACCGGGTTCGCGCCCCGGTCTGGGAGGATCCCACATGCCGCGGAGCGGCTGGGCCCGTGAGCCATGGCCGCTGAACCTGCGCGTCCGGAGCCTGTCCTCCGCAACGGGAGAGGCCATAGCAGAGGGAGGCCCGCATACCACATAAAAAAAAAAAAAATTTTTCTTCCTTGTGACAAGAACTCTTAGTATTTACTCTCTTAACAACTTTTATATATAACGTATAGCAGTGTTAATTATATTTCTCATGTTGTACATTACATCCCTAGTCCATGGAGGTCTTTCTGATCTGCATAAGTTTGGATTAGGTGGCCTTCCTATGTGCTTAGAAAATACTCTGTTCAGTCCCTGTCACAGAGTTAAAATACTACATTTTAACTGCCTGGTTATTTATACCTCTCTTTACTAGATTTTAATTGCAGTGAGGGCAGGGATCGTGCCCTTCTTGTTCACGATTATAGCAGCATGGCTGCAATTATTGATTCAGGTGGGCAATCAGTCTCTAATAGGCTTTCATCTAATACTGTGTTTACTTAGCTTTATTGTAGAATACTAGGTTGAGGATACAGCAAGTGTAATGTTTTCATCTCATCAGGAGATTCAGCGCTATCCTTATACACAGCTTCTTTTGCCCTCTCATCCACGTTAAGTTGTGCACATCTGCCAGGGATGAAAGCTAAGTGTAGTGGAAGTCACTGTAACATGCAGAAGCTACAGCCCCCCCCCCTTTTTTTCCCCTACCATTCTTTATAATAGGCATCTTTTATACTGTTCTAATACAGACCCCAAGCCTGCAACCTAGGTGCAGTCCTTCACAACAACAAAAGCAGACACAGCATTCCCCATTTATCTTAACTGTTGTATTCAAGGCTGGAAGACTTGAGGTCATACGCAGCCAGGCATACATCATCCCAGGCTGGATATTAGTTAACCCTTTACTCAGACCATGATGTCCCCAGGGTCTAGTACAATGCTCAATACATATTTGTTGGATTCCATTTAATAGAGAGACCACAAGTAGTAGGCAGGAGTCATAGCAGGGCCAGTCCACCTAAAACATCAGGGTATAGAAAGGTTGAAAGTGAAAGTATGGAAAAATATATATACCGTGCAAACACTAAGCAAAAGAAATATGGTATAGTTATTTTAATATCAGACAAAATAGACTTTAAGGGGAAAGTATTTCTATTGATAGAGAAGGATTACTTTGTAGTATTAAAAATATTCAATTCAGAAAATTGTATTAATTTAAAACTTGTATGTACCTTTAATGTATATAATACCTCAACATATATAATGAAAAAAATGACTGAACTAGAAGAAAAAATAGAAAAATCTATAATCTTTGGGGATTTTAATACACAGCTCTCAGTAACTCAAGAAGATATAGAAGATTTAAACTACTTGATTAAAAAACTTGACCTAGAGAGCAAATGTAAAATACCGCACCCAACAATTGCAGAAACACTTTGTTTTTCCACATTTACAAAAATTGACCATATACTTGCTCATACAGTAAGTCTTAACAAATTTCAAAGGGCTGTAATCAGAATATAATTTCTGACTGTAATACAATTATGTTAGAATTTAAGTAATATAATTTTAAATAGTATAGATCAAAGAAATATATAAATTTCCAATCATAGAAATTGGAAAATATTTTGAATTGAATCAATGAAAATAAATACATGTTAAAACTTGGAAGACCTTCTGGTGGTCCAGTGGGTAAGACTCCGTGCTTCCAATGCAGGGGGTCCAGGTTTGATCCCTGGTCGGGGAACTAGAACCGGCATGCATGCCGCAACTAAGAGTACGCATGCCGCAACTAAGAAGTCTGCATGCCACAACTAAAGATGCCGCATGCCTCAACGAAGATCCCATGTGCAGCAACCAAGACCCAGAACAGCCAAAATAAATATATATATGTATATAAAAGAATGGCTACATTAAAAAAAAAACTTGGATTCAGCAAAATTCATATTTGGAGGGAAATATCTAGCCTTAAAGTGTGTGTACCTGGAAAAAAAGGCTAAAAAAGGAAAGATATAGCGTATATTTCAAGAAGTGAAGGATAAAAGCAAAAAGGAATACATTAGAAAACAAATATACTATGGGGAGAATCAGCAAAGCCAAAAATTGCTTCTTTAAACAGACAAGTAAAATTAACATACCCTTGGTGAATTTGATCAAGAGGGGAAAAGGCAAGCACAAACAATATCAGATACGAAGGGACTTCCCTGGTGGTCCAGTGGTTAAGAATCCATCTTGCAGTGCGGGGGATGCCAGTTCGATCCCTGGTCAGGGAACTAAGATCCCACATGCCACGGGGCAACTAAGCCTGCACACCACAACTACTGAGGCCATGCATCACAACTAGAGAGCACGCGTGCCACAACTAATCAGCCCATGTGCTCTGCAGCCTGCGCACCACAACTAGAGAGCCTGTGCATCTCAACTAATGAGCCCACGCACTGTGAGATCTCACACGCCACAGCTAGCGAGCTCGTGCGTCGCAATGAAAGATCCCACGTGACGCAACTAAGACCTGACGCAGCCAAAAAATAAATAAATATTAAAAAAAGAAGAAATGAAAAAGTGATATCACATCAAGTCCTGGTGACATTAAAAAGTTAATTGAATATTATGAACAACTTTATGCCAATAAATTTACATTTTTCATTTTTATTTTTTTAAATGGACAAATTCCTTAAAAAAAGTATAACCTGTAGAAACTTACAGAGAATACAAAACTTGAATTGTCCTATAACAATGAAAAGTGGTTCACTCAGTAGTCAGAAATTTGTGTGCAAATATGACTTTGCTACAATGTTTACCACACATTAAAAGAAGAAATAATTCCAGTCTTACACTGATTCTCATAGTGAATAGAACAAAAAGAAGAGATACTCTCCAGCTCATGTATGAGGCAAGCAAAACTTTAATACCAGTAAGGAGAGTTTGTAAGAGTTAAAATAACAGGCAGAAGTCCTAGGCAAAATATTTCCAAACCAAATCAGCCAATATAAACAAAAATAGAATAAAGCATCATGACTAAATTAGATATATCCCAGGAGTATCAAGTTGGTTAGACTATTAATCAGTATTAGAAAATTATATTAAAAGATTAAAGGACAAAAATTATATGATTATCTCAAGAGATACAGAGAAAGTATTTGATAAAATATATTAATTCATGATTTTTAAAAACACTTAGCAAACTAGAAATAAAAGAGGGCTTCTTAGTCTGATAAAGATTATTAAAAAAAATTTTTTTTAATCCTACACTCAATGTAACACTTAGTGATGAACCATTGAAAGCTTTCTCTTTGAGACTGAGCATGAGATAGCAGTACTTGTTATCACCAGTTCTATTCATATTGTACTGGGGGACCAGGCCCACTCAATTAAGCAAGAAAAAGAAATGAAAATTATTGAATTAAAAAGGGTAAGACAAAACTGTGAATATTCACAAGTGATATACAAATGTATATAGGGAAAACCTAAAGACTCTACAAATAAATTATTAGAAGAAATTTTAGAAGGTAAAGTCACATTATATAAAAGCAGTTTGCAAAAAAATCATTGTATTTATATATAATAGCATCAAACAGGTAGAAAATGACATTTAAAAATTACTACTTATGATAATCATCTAAAAATATTTGTGAAGTGCCTAGGAGTAAATCTAGCATAAATGTCTAAGACCTATATATGGAAGAAATTATAAAACACATTTACAGACATTAAAGAATACCTAAATAAATAAATAGCTATACCATTATTACAAGACACAGACAACACTAATTTAATCTTAAAATTAAGAATTTAGGGTCATAAAAAGACACCATAAAGAGAGTGAACACATAACACTATAGAGTGGAATAAGATATTCACAACATGTATAATCGAGCAAAGACTAGTATATGTAAAGACCTCCTACAAACCAATTAAAAAAAAGTAGGAGACCGAGTAGAAAAATGGGTGAGACATTTCACAAATGATTATATCCAAATGGCCAATAAACATACGAAGTGGTATTCAATCTGTATTAGTCATCATGGAAATGAAAATTGAAAACACAATGAAATACCACTATGTACTCAACAGAATGGCTAAAATAAAAAAGACTTTATAGTACCAAGGACTGACTAGCAAGGCTATTAAGCAACACTCATACACTGCATGTGGGAGTGTTAATCGGTATAACCACCTTGGAAAAGAGTTTGTAAAAACTACTAAACTTGAATTTATGCATACGCTGTGATCCAGCAGCTTGGCTCCTAGGCCTATGCCCAGTAGAAATCCCTGAACATGTACACCAAAAATTACACACACACACACACACACACACACACACACACACACACACGCATATATTTTTTTAAACATCTTTATTGGAGTATAATTGCTTTACAATGTTGTGTTAGTTTCTGCTGTATAACAAAGTGAATCGGCTGTATGTATACATATATCCCCATAGCCCCTCCCTCTTGCATCTCCCTCCCACCCTCCCTATCCCACCTCTCTAGTTGGTCACAAAGCACCGAGCTGATATCCCTGTGTGATGCAGCTGCTTCCCACTAGCTATCTATTTTACACTTGGTAGTGTATATATGTCAATACTACTCTCTCACTTTGTCCCAGCCTACCCTTCCCCCTCCCCATGTCCTCAAGTCCGTTCTCTATGTCTGCATCTTTATTCCTATCCTGCCCCTAGGTTCATCAGAACCATTGGTTTTCTTAGATTCCATATATATGTGTTAGCATATGGTATTTTTTTTCCTCTTTCTGACTTACTTCACTGTATGACAGACTCTAGGTCCATCCACCTCACTACAAATAACTCAATTTCGTTTCTTTTTATGGCTGAGTAATATTCCATTGTATATGTGTGCCACATCTTCTTTATCCATTCATCTGTCACAGACAACACTAATTTAATCTTAAAATTAAGAATTTAGGGTCATAAAAAGACACCATAAAGAGAGTGAACACATAACACTATAGAGTGGAATAAGATATTCACAACATGTATAATCGAGCAAAGACTAGTATATGTAAAGACCTCCTACAAACCAATTAAAAAAAAGTAGGAGACCGAGTAGAAAAATGGGTGAGACATTTCACAAATGATTATATCCAAATGGCCAATAAACATACGAAGTGGTATTCAATCTGTATTAGTCATCATGGAAATGAAAATTGAAAACACAATGAAATACCACTATGTACTCAACAGAATGGCTAAAATAAAAAAGACTTTATAGTACCAAGGACTGACTAGCAAGGCTATTAAGCAACACTCATACACTGCATGTGGGAGTGTTAATCGGTATAACCACCTTGGAAAAGAGTTTGTAAAAACTACTAAACTTGAATTTATGCATACGCTGTGATCCAGCAGCTTGGCTCCTAGGCCTATGCCCAGTAGAAATCCCTGAACATGTACACCAAAAATTACACACACACACACACACACACACACACACACACACACACACGCATATATTTTTTTAAACATCTTTATTGGAGTATAATTGCTTTACAATGTTGTGTTAGTTTCTGCTGTATAACAAAGTGAATCGGCTGTATGTATACATATATCCCCATAGCCCCTCCCTCTTGCATCTCCCTCCCACCCTCCCTATCCCACCTCTCTAGTTGGTCACAAAGCACCGAGCTGATATCCCTGTGTGATGCAGCTGCTTCCCACTAGCTATCTATTTTACACTTGGTAGTGTATATATGTCAATACTACTCTCTCACTTTGTCCCAGCCTACCCTTCCCCCTCCCCATGTCCTCAAGTCCGTTCTCTATGTCTGCATCTTTATTCCTATCCTGCCCCTAGGTTCATCAGAACCATTGGTTTTCTTAGATTCCATATATATGTGTTAGCATATGGTATTTTTTTTCCTCTTTCTGACTTACTTCACTGTATGACAGACTCTAGGTCCATCCACCTCACTACAAATAACTCAATTTCGTTTCTTTTTATGGCTGAGTAATATTCCATTGTATATGTGTGCCACATCTTCTTTATCCATTCATCTGTCAATGGACATTTAGGTTGCTTCCAT
>NC_041229.1:56068280-56074122 GCF_002837175.3 Physeter macrocephalus | reverse complement strand
TTTTCTCAGGGTATATGCCCAGTAGTGGGATTGCTGGGTCATATGGTAGTTCTGTTTTTAGTTTTTTAAGGAACCTCCATACTATTCTCCATAGTGGCTGTATCAATTTACATTCCTG
Organism: Physeter macrocephalus; assembly: GCF_002837175.3. Lineage (NCBI taxonomy): Eukaryota > Metazoa > Chordata > Mammalia > Artiodactyla > Physeteridae > Physeter > Physeter macrocephalus. Next base: position 56,074,004 of record NC_041229.1, on the reverse strand, counting down.
TCAACAGTGCAAGAGGGTTCCCTTTTCTCCACACCCTCTCCAGCATTTATTATTTGTAGATTTCTTGATGATGGCCATTCTGACCCATGTGAGGTGACACCTCATTGTGGTTTTGATTTGCGTTTCTCTAATGATTAGTAATGTTGAGCATCCTTTCAATCTGTTTACCTTCTTTGGAGAAACCTCTGTTTAGATCTTCTGCTCATTTTTGGATTAGGTTGTTTGTTTTTTTGATATTAAGCTTCATGAGCTGCTTGTATCTTTTGGGGATTAATCCTTTGTCAATTGCTTCATTTGCAAATATTTTCTCCCATTCTGAGGGTTGTCTTTTTGTCTTGTTTATGGTTTCCTTTGCCGTGCAAAAGTTTTTAAGTTTCATTAGGTCCCATTTGTTTATTTTTGTTTTTATTTCCATTCCTCTAGGAGGTGGGTCAAAAAGGATCTTGCTGTGATTTATGTCAAAGAGTGTTCTTCCTATGTTATATATGTTTATAGCAGGATTATTATAAATAGCTAAAACTTAGACCCCAATGTCCATCAGCAGTAGAATGGATATATTAAATATACATATTTAAATAATGGAATATTAGATAGCAATGAACACTGATATATACCACTGCTCGTATAACAAGTTGAAGGAGGCTCACAAACACAATACTGAGTAAAAGAAGCTTGACACAAGTATATAAAACAGAGTTCCATTTATATTGAGGTTCAAAACAGGCAAAACTGAACTCTAATGTGAGAAGTCAGCATAGTGGTAAACCTCGGGGAAGAGAAGGGTATAGAACTTGAGAGGGGTATGAGGTTGATTTATGATATTCTGCCAAAGTTCAGTTTTTTGACCTACAAAGTCAAAAATTGCAAAGATATTTGTTTTGTGATAATCCTCAAACAGTGTTTATGTTTTGAGCACTTTGTGTGTGTGTTATATTTTAATTTTAAAAGTTTTTTAAAGTTAAAACAGGAACAAGTAAGTAAGAAAATGACAGACAACCAAATAAAAAAATAGGTTTGAACAATAGATATCAATTGGCCAGTGAACATAACATACAGTGTTCAACCTGTTATCGGAGAAATACATATTAAAAACCACATAGACTGACAAAAATTTAGAAGTCTGACTATATCATGTTTTGAGTATGTGGCATAAAAGAAACACTCAGAATACACATTGGTTGGAGTAAAGGTTGGTATAACCACTTTGGAAAACAGTTTGACATTTTTAGTAATTTTGATAATAATATACCCTCTGACCCAGTAGTTACATTCCTAGGTACATACCCTGGAGAAACTTTTGTATGTGTGTATTAGAATATATGCGTAAAAATGTTCATAGCAGTGAAAACTGGAAATAACCTCAAAATGTCCATCAATACAAGAATTGGTAAATAAATTGTGGTATTTATTTATGTGATATCAAAAATGAATGAACTATGGCTACGTATACAACATAATTGAATCCTAAAAGATAAAACAAAAACAAATGTATGTAACATTATTCTATTGTAAATTAAAATTTTAAAAACTTATTTAGGAGTGCATATTTAGGACGCCAGTTTAAGTTAGTAAACACGTAAAGAAAAGCAAGAAAATGTGTTTATTTTAAAAGTCAGAAGAGTGGTTTCCTCTAAGGAGTAGGGGAGAGGGTTGGACTGGGAAGAGATAACATCTGTCTTGACCTGAATGGTACTTTCCCAGTTATTGGCTTTATAAATATTTAAGTTATACATTTATATTCTATGCTGTTTTCTTATATTTAATATTTCACACTTTTAAAAGTTAAAATTTCCCACTAGATTCAGGTTTCCAGGTAGTAGTACCTATCCAGTGCTCAGTATAGAAGAGAAAGAGGTTAGTTGTTGGAGCCAAGTCTGGGAAGATGTGGGAGCATATAGAATAAAGAATACAGGGGAGTAGATTAACCTCAGTCAAGAAGAAATGGCCACCTCTTTCTTTAGAAACTAGGAATGGGAGAAAGAATGCAGGGAGAGGATGCATATGAATGCAGAAACACTTGGGAGGAGAGTTTAAAAGAGTTCAGATTTATAAGATGGGAAGTAGAATCATTTGCTGAAAGTGAAGCTAACAAGAAGGAAAGGATCTCTAGGGAATATGAGGCAAAAATACAGCATTTGTTCAGGTTTTAGCAGATATTTAAAATTTCATGTAACCAGAATTAAAATTGACATGAGACTTCTGATATTGATAATTCACAAGAAGGCTCTTTCCTCAAAGGTTAGTATAACTCTTCATTATATAATTATACATCTGTTCTTTAAAGTGTAACGACAGACAATAAATGTTTACATTTAACCGGGAGGACTATTTTTGTAGGCAAAATATACTTCCTTTGCCAAAGAATCATGATTTTACTAACTTCATTTTCCCTTTCTTCTTCAGGTCATGTATGGAATGTTGGTCTTCACATTAGTAGTTCGATCTATTTATATTGTTACATGGTAAGTAGTTTGGATCATCAAAAGAGTACACTTAGGTGGTAAATCTGTAGCCTAAACTGAAATAACACATAAAACCCAACTCCAGAAGGTATACTGATAGAAAACTTTTAACCCAACATTTATTATGGTATATTGCAATAAATACTAATTCTTTAAGTAAGTTGTTAATAGGCATCACATGAAACCAAGAGTTCTAAAATTAAAGAAATTTGAGGAAAGCTGTGTGTGATGGCCTCCTTTTGAATATTTATAATGTACATGAGTTTATTAAAGGCCTTGAAAAATCCTACAGTAGAAAAGAAAATAATTGTTTTTGTGTTTCTCAAACTACCTAACTAAGGAACCCTTTTTGCGGAACACTTCTCAAGGAAGACTATTAGTGTCACAGAGAAACAGTATTCCAGAAAGATCATTTAGGAAATAGGCATAATATTTATACAGTTCATGAAAAATAAAATAAGAAATATTTCATGTGAGTACCTGACATAGGGCCTGGCCATATAACAGATGCTCAGTAAGTACATAGTATGATTTATGGGTTTGTTCCTGTTTTTTTCTTTTTTAATTAAACTTTTTGTTTTGAGATAATTGTAGAAGCACATGCATTTGTAAGAAATAATAGAGATTGTCTGTACCCTTTACCAGTTTCCTCTAGTGATAATGTCTTGCAAAACTATAGTACCATATCATAACCAGGATTTGACACTGACAGAGTCAAGATACAGAACAATTCTATCACTACAAGGATCCCTGTGTGATCTTTCTGTAGCTACACCCAATTCCCTCCTACCCAGTTCCCTTACCCCCGTGCTTAACCCCTAGCAACTACTAATCTGCCCTTCATTTCTCCAATTTTTCATTTTCAGAGTGTTATATAAATGGAATCACACAGTATATATAACCATTGGGATTGGCCTTTTGCACTCAGCATAATTCACTGGAGATTAATACAAGTTGCTGAGTGTATCAGTAGTTCACCCTTTCTATTGTGAGTAGTATTCCATGATATGGATGTACCACAGTTTAATCATTCACCTGTTGAATAACATCTGGATTTCCAGTTTTTTATTTCTAGTTTTTTACTATTATGAATAAAGCTGCTATGAATATTTGTTTACAGGTTTTTATGTGAGTATAAGTTTTCATTTCTCTGGAATAAATACCCAGAGTGGAATTGCTAGGTTGTATGATAATCATATGTTTAATTCTTTTTAAAACTTTCAGACTGTTTTTTTTTTTTTAATTAATTTATTTTTGGCAGCATTGGGTCTTCGTTGCTGCACGTGGGCTTTCTCTAGTTGTGGCGAGCGGGGGCTACTCTTCATTGTGGTATGCGGGCTTCTCATTGCGGTGGCATCTCTTGTGGAGCACGGGCTCTAGGGCGCACAGGCTTCAGTAGTTGTAGCTTGCGGGCTCTAGAGCACAGGCTCAGTAGTTGTGGCGCACGGGCTTAGTTGCTCTGCGGCATGTGGGATCTTCCCCGCCCAGGGCTCAAACCTGTGTCCCCTGCATTGGCCGGTGGATTCTCAACCACTGCACCACCAGGAAAGCCCAACTTCCAAACTGTTTTCCAGAGTGGCTCTTCCATTTTACATTCCCACCAGCAGTATATGTGTGACCCAGTTTCTCTGCATCCTTGACAACATTTGGTGTTGTCACTATTTTTATTTTAGTCATTCTTACAGATATGTACTGATATCTCATTGTGGTTTTAATTCTTGTTTGCCTAGTGGCTAATGATGTTGAACATATTTTCATGTGCTTATTTACCATCTGTATATCCTCTTTGGTGAAATGTCTGTTCATGTCTTTGCCCATTTTCTAATGGGATTGTTTCTCTTTTTTTTATTTGAGTTTTGAGCATTCTTTACATATTCTAGATACTCTTCATCAAATATGTGGCTCACAAATATTTTCTCACAGTCTGTACCTTGTCTTTCATGCTGTTCACAGGGCCTTTCACAGAGCAAAAGTTTTTAATTTTGTTGAAGTCAGTTTATCAATTTTCCTTTTACATATCATGCTTGGGCATCCAGGCTAAGGACTCAATGCCTAACCCTAGGTTTTCTGTTTTTTACTAAAAGTTTTGTATAGTTTTACATTTAAGTTTATGATTTATTTTGAGTTAATTTTTATGTAAGGGGTAAGGAGTAGGTTGAGGTCCATTTTTTAACCTACAGAGGTCCAACTACTCCAGGACCACTGGTTGAAAAGGCTGTTTCTTCACTGAATTGCTTTTGCACCTTTCTCAAAAATTATTTGGGTATATTTGTGTGGATGTATTTTTGAGTTTTTCTATTCTGTTGCATTCATTTAGGTGTCTATCCCTCTACCAATCCTACTCTCTGATAATTGATTACCTATAAAATACATCGTCAAATCATATAGATTGATTCCTCTCACTTCTTTTTCAAAACTGTTTTTGCTATTTGGGTTCCTTTGCCTTTACGTATAAATTTTAGAATAATAATGTCTATATTTTAAATCTTATTGGCATTTTGATAGGAATTGCATTAAACCTGCATATCAATTTGTGAAGAATTGACATCTTTACTATGTTGAGTCTTCCAGTCTATGAACACTCTGTGTCTTCTGTGTCTCTCCGTTTATTTAGATCATCTTTGATTTCTTCCATTAGCATTTTGGAGTTTTGATTTTCTTTTTTTTAATTTTTGAATTTTATTTTATTTTGTTATACAGCAGGTTCTTATTAGTCATCCATTTTATACACATCAGTGTATACATGTCAATCCCAATCTCGCAATTCATCACACCAACAACACCACCACCCCTGCCGCTTTCCGCCCTTGGTGTCCATATGTTTGTTCTCTGCATATCACATGTAGAGAACAAATTTCTGCCCTGCAAACCGGTTCATCTGTACCATTTTTCTAGGTTCCACATATATGCATTAATATACGATATTTGTTTTTCTCTTTCTGACTTACTTCACTCTGTATGACAGTCTCTAGATCCATCCACATCTCTACAAATGACCCAATTTCGTTCCTTTTTATGGATGAGTAATATTCCATTGTATATATGTACAAATCTTCTTTATCCATTCGTCTGTCGACGGGCATTTAGGTTGATTCCATGACCTGGCTATTGTAAATAGTGCTGCACTGAACATTGGGGTGCACATGTCTTTTTGAATTATGGTTTTCTCTGGGTATATGCCTAGTAGTGGGATTGCTGGGTCATATGGGAATTCTATTTTTAGTTTTTTAAGGAATCTCCACACTGTTCTCCATAGTGGCTG
>NC_041229.1:56066957-56067305 GCF_002837175.3 Physeter macrocephalus | reverse complement strand
AATTGTGAAATTTTTTGTTCTAGTTCTGTCAAAAATGCCAGTGGTAGTTTGATAGGGATTGCATTGAATCTGTAGATTGTTTTGGGTAGTAGGGTCATTTTCACAATATTGATTCTTCCAATCCAAGAACATGGTATATCTCTCCATCTGTTGGTATCATCTTTAATTACTTTCATCAGTGTCTTATAGTTTTCTGCATACAGGCTTTTCTCTCCCTAGGTAGGTTTATTTCTAGATGTTTTATTCTTTTTGTTGCAATGGTAAATGGGAGTGTTTCCTTAATTTCTCTTTCAGATTCTTCATCATTAGTGTATAGGAATGCCAGAGATTTCTGTGCATTAATTTTGT
>NC_041229.1:56021036-56065981 GCF_002837175.3 Physeter macrocephalus | reverse complement strand
GATTTTTAATCACAGTTTCAATTTCATTACTTGTGATTGGTCTGTTCATATTTTCTGTTTCTTCCTTGTACAGTCTTGAAAGGTTAAACCTTTCTAAGAATTTTTCCATTTCTTCCATATTGTCCATTTTATTGGCATAATGTTGCTTGTAGTAGTCTCTTAGGATGCTTTGTATTTCTGTGATGTCTGTTTTAACTTTTCCTCTTTCATTTCTAATTTTATTGATTTGAGTCCTCTCCCTCTTTTTCTTGATGAGTCTGGCTATTGGTTTATCAATTTTGTTTGTCTTCTCAAAGAACCAGCTTTTAGTTTTATTGATCTTTGCTATTGTTTTCTTTGTTTCTATTTCATTTATTTCTGCTCTGATCTTTATGATTTCTTTCCTTCTGCTAACTGTGGGTTTTGTTTGTTCTTCTTTCTCTAGTTCCTTTAGGTGTAAGTTTAGATTGTGTATTTGAGATTTTTCTTGAGGTACGCTTGTATAGCTTTAAACTTCCCTCTTAGAACTGCTTTTGCCGCATACCATAGGTTTTGGATCATCGTGTTTTCATTGTCATTTGTCTGTAGTCATTTTTTGATTTCCTCTTTGATTTCTTCACTGATCTCTTGGTTATTTAGTAACATATTGTTTAGCCTCCATGTGTTTCTGTTTTTTACGTTTTGTCCCCTGTAATTGATTTCTAATCTCATAGCGTTGTGGTCAGAAAAGATGCTTGATACGATTTCAATTTTCTTAAATTTACTATGGCTTGATTTGTGTCCCAAGATGTGATGTATCCTGGAGAATGTTCTGTGCGCACTTGAGAAGAAAGTGTAATCTGCTGTTTTCGGTTGGAATGTCCCATAAATATCAATTAAATCTGTCTGGTCTGTTGTGTCATTTAACGCTTGTGTTTCCTTATTAATTTTCTGTTTGCGTGATCTGTCCATTGGTCTAAGTGAGGTGTTAAAGTCCACCACTATTATTGTGTTACTGTCTATTTCCTCTTTTATAGCTGTTAGCAGTTGCCTTATATATTGAGGTGCTCCTGTGTTGGGTGCATATATATTTATAATTGTAATATCTTCTTGGATTGATCCCTTGATCATTATGTAGTGTCCTTCCTTGTCTCTTGTAACATTCTTTATTTTAAAGTCTGTTTTTTCTGATGGTTTGGTGGTGCTGAATTCTCTTAGCTTTTGCTTGCCTGTAAAGCTTTTGATATCTCCATCGAATCTGAATGAGATCCTTGCTTGGTAGAGTGATCTTGGTTGTAGGTTCTTCGCTTTCATCACTTTAAGTATATCATGCCACTCCCATCTGGCTTGTAAAGTTTCTGCTGAGAAATCAGCTGCTAACCTTATGGGGGTTCCCTTGTATGCTATTTGTCGTTTTTCCCTTGCTGCTTTCAATAATTTTTCTTTGTGTTTCATTTTTGCCAATTTGATTACTGTGTGTCTCTCCTTGGGTTTTTCCTGTATGGGACTCTCTGCGCGTCCTGGACTTGGGAGGCTATTTCCTTTCCCATGTTAGGGAATTTTTCGACAATAATCTCTTCAAATATTTTCTCGGGTCCTTTCTCTCTCTCTTGTCCTTCTGGGACCCCTATAATGTGAATGTTGTTGTGTTTAATGTTGTCCCAGAGGTCTCTTAGGCTGTCTTCATTTCTTTTCATTCTTTTTTCTTTATTCTGTTCTGCAGCAGTGAATTCCACCATTCTGTCTTCTCATTTCAGTTATTGTATTGTTCATCTCTGTTTGTTCTTTAATTCTTCTAGATCTTTGTTAAACATTTCTTGCATCATCTCGATCTTTACCTCCATCCTTTTTCCGAGGTCCCGAATCATCTTCACTATCATCATTCTGAATTCTTTTTCTGGAAGGTTGCCTATCTCCACCTCATTTAGTTGTTTTTCTGGGCTTTTATCTTGTTCTTTCATCTGGAACATAGCCGTCTGCCTTTCCATCTTTTCTAACTTTCTGTGAACATGGTTTTTGTTCCACAGGCTACAGGATTCTAGTTCTTGCTTCTGCTGTCTGCCCTCTGGTGGATGATGCTATCTAAGAGGCTTGTGCAAGTTTCCTGATGGGAGGGACTGTTGGTGGGTAGAGCTGGCTGTTGCTCTGGTGGGCAGAGCTCAGTAAAACTTTAATCCGCTTGTCTGCTGATGCGTGGGGCTGGGTCCCCTCCCTGTTTGTTGTTTGGCCTGAGGTGACCCAACCCTGGAGCCTACCCAGGCTCTTTGGTGGGGCTAATGGCAGACTCTGGGAGGGCTCAGGCCAAGGAGTGCTTCCCAGAACTTCTGCTGCCAGTGTCATTGTCCTCATGGTGAGACAGAGCCACCCCCCACCTCTGCAGGAGACTCTCCAACACTAGCAGGTAGGTCTGGTTCAGTCTCTATGGGGTCACTGCTCCTTCCTCTGGGTCCCGATGTGCACACTACTTTGTGTGTGCCTTCCAAGAGTGGAGTCTCTGTTTCACCCAGTCCTGTCAAAGTCCTGCAATCAAATCCCACTAGCCTTCAAAGTCTAATTCTGTAGGAATTCCTCCTCCCGTTGCCAGACCCCCAGGTTTGGAAACCTGATGTGCGGCCCAGAACCTTCACTCCATTGGGTGGATTTCTGTGGTATAAGTGTTCTCCAGTTTTTGAGTCACCCACCCAGCAGTTATGGGATTTGATTTTATTGTGTTTGCGCCCCTCCTCCTGTCTCATTGTGGCTTCTCCTTTGTCTTTGGATGTGGGGTATCTTTTTTGGTGAGTTCCAGTGTCTTCCTGTCGATGATTGTTCAGCAGTTAGTAGTGATTCTGGTGTTCTCGCAAGAGGGAGTGAGAGCATGTCCTTCCTTCTACTCCGCCATCTTGAATCAATCTCCAGAGACTTCTGCTAGGAAAACCACTGACTTGGTACTGAGAAGGAAGCGAACTAAAGCTTTGATTTTTTTTTTAAGCAATTGTAAATGGTATTGTATTTTAAAATTTTGGTGTGCACACATTTATTGCTATTATATAGAAACACAGCATATTAATAACAGTACCAGAGAGATCAGGATGGCAAAATAGAAGGACATGGAGCTCACCTCCTCCCACAAATACATATACAATACACCTACATGTGGAACATTGCTCACAGAATAACTACTGAACACTGGCAAAAGATCTCATACAACAAGAGCTGCAAGAAAGATCACCATGTAACTGGGCAGGATGAAATCGAAAAAAAAAAAGGAGTTGGGGTTCGACCTACACCCTGGGAGGGTGCTGTGAAACAGGAGAGGTTCCCTCACCCTGGGAACCCCCATTGCTGGCTGGAAGATTAGCCAGGGCAGAAAGGGAGTGTCAGAGGTTCAGAGGAGAGTGCAGCAACTGGCTTGCGGCAGGCAGAATGGAGAGAGACCAGCACAGTCATGGCCACCTTGCTGCACTCCCCAGCCTGAGACATGCATCTGCTGGTGTGTACAGGGGCTGGGTGCTGAAACTTGGGCTTCAGAGGACAAACCTGGGGAGAGGACTGAGGTTGGCTCTGCAGAGACATCCCAAAGAGGCTGGAGTGTGGCCCAGGCCACAACTTGGGGTATGCGCAGGACTGAGCCCAGGTATGCCATAGAAGCCCCATTGTTAACGCACACGCAAAGGGAGGGAAGGGCCCCCGCCACCGCAGCCTCATTTTCCTCATTGCTCACAGCAGGCATAGCTCCACCTCTACAAGCTCTGGGAGCTTGCAAGTCCTGGCCGTTGCCCACACTGAGAGGCAGGGCTGAAATCTGGGCTTGCAGCTTTGCAACTGATGGATTTACAACGCTGGTGCCTTTAATAGCTCAGTGCCTTCTGGACATCTCAGTGGATTACTGGTACTCCTGAGCCTGGGGTGGGTCCAGATTTAGCACCTGTTGGCTTTGCGGGCCTGTGCATACAGAGGCAAGCCAGGGTCTGTGTGATTCCATAGCTCCCATGGCAGGTCCAGCTGCATGACTGGCAGGTCCCTATGTCTGACTTTGGCAGATCTGTGCCAGCAGCTTTGTGATCACAGCAGCTGAGGGACATTCAGGCCGATTGCCTGCATTCCCTGGACTGAGACGGGGCCGAAGGCAGTACCAACAACAGTGTACTTTGTGAGTGTGCACAACCGGTGACAGATGACACCACAGAGCTCACTTTCTGGTGGACAGCTCCTGCGGAGGAATACTTACAGATCCTCTTCCAGTGGAAGCGCTCCAGTTCCACCTACCCAACACCGCACTTAAGAATTGGATCTGGGGGCTTCTGCTCCAACAGCTGGGGAAGCAGATCCTGCCCCTGACAGGGCTGTGACAGCCACAGAGCAAAGAGGAGGCCCCACTCAATATCCAGTATGGGCTCTGGTCACCACAACACCAGTCACACCCCCTATCAACGGGATAATGGCCAGCACATGCTAAGGAAAGAGACAGCAGGCATCCATACTAAAAACAGCCCTCACACCAAAAATATTAGACTCATGCAGTCTCCACAGGAATTCTTCCACATAAAAACTGCCCTTAAAGACCACAGTAGATAACTGTTTCTCCTAAATTCATAGAGTCAGAGAAATATAAGTAAAAAGAACCAGAGGAAATAGTCCCAATTAAAAGAATGGGAGAAATCCCCTGAAAGAACAATGAAACAGACCTCTCCAGTGTACTAGATCCCACATTCAAAAGGGAGGTAATAAAAATACTGAAGGAATTAGGAAAGGCTATTGACAGAAATACAGATCACTATAACATGGAACTAGAAACTATAAAGAGGAGCCAATTAAAACTGGAAAACTCATTTGCTGAGATGAAAGCCAAGCTGAAAGCAATAAATAGAAAACTAAATAATGCAGAAGAACGAATAAGTGATCTGAAAGATAGAATAATGGAAATCACCCAATCGGAACAGCAGATGGAAAGACAAATGAAAAAAAAATCAAAGCAATATATGAGACCTATTGGATAACATAAAGTGAGCCAATCTATGCATAGTAGGAATCCCAGAAGGAGAAGAAAGAGAAAAGATGATTGAACGTATATTTGAAGAAATTATGACTGAAAACTTCCTAAACGTAAAGAAGGAAACAGATATCCAGATACAGGAAGCCCAGACAAGATGAACCTGAACAGACCTACACCAAAACATGTTATAACTAAAATGGCAAAAGCTAAAGATAAAGAGAAGATTCTAAAGGTAGCAAGAGAAAAACAGAGTTAGTTACAAGGGAACCCCCATAAGGCTATTAGCTGATTTCTCTACAGAAACACTGCAGGCCAGAAGGGAGTGGCAATATATATTCAAAGTCCTGAAAATAAAAAGCCTGCAATCTGGGATCCTCTACACAGCAAGATTATTATCTAGAATAGAAGGATAAAGAATTTATTAGACAAGCAAAAACTAAAAGAATATAGCAATACTAAACCTAACCTAAAAGAAATATTGAAAGGTCTTCTTTAGATAGAAAAGAAACAAGAAGATATATAAAGAAGGAAATTACAATTGGAAAGTAAATCACTTAAATTAGCCAGTATACAGATCAAAAAGAAAAAAACCTAACCTAAAAGAAATATTGAAAGGTCTTTTCTAAATAGAAAAGAAGTAGGGAATTCCTTGGCAGTCCAGTGGTTAGGACTTAGCACTTTTACTGCTGGGGCCCAGGTTCAATCCCTGCTCAGAGAACTAAGATCCTGCAAACTGCGCAGTGCAGCATAATTAAATACATACATACATACATACATACATACATACATAAATCAATAGAAAAGAAGCAAGAATCTATAGGAAAGAGAAAAATCACAATTGGAAAATAAATCCCTTAAATAAGGCAGTATGTAGATTCAAAAAAAACTTCTTGGGCTTCCCTGGTGGCTCAGTGGTTGAGAGTCCGCCTGCCGATGCAGGGGACACGGATTCGTGCCCCGGTCCGGGAAGATCCTACATGCCACAGAGCGGCTGGGCCTGTGAGCCATGGCCGCTGAGCCTGTGCATCCGGAGCCTGTGGGCCACAACAGTGAGAGGCCCGCGTATCGCCAAAAAAAATAAACTTTTTTGTGTGCAAGCAATGGTAACTATGATGAACAGCAAAAGTATAAACATGAAGATGTTAGAGAGGACATCAAAATCATAAAATGTCGGGGAGGGGAGTAAGAAAATGTAGGGGTTTTTTTTTTAGAGTGTGTTTGAGCCTATATGACTACCAGTCTAAAGCAAGTAGTTATAGTAATGGGTTAACATACTTGAAAAACAGGGTAACCACAAATCAAAAACATATAGTTGATTCACAAAAACCAAAAAGTAGAGAACTCAAGCATAGTGCAAAAGAAAAATTTCAAACTACAAAACGAAAAACAGAAAAAGAAAGGAACAAAGAAGAAATACAAAATCCACTGGGAAACAAGGTTTAAAATGGAAATAAATACATATATATCAATAATTACCTTAAATATCAATGGACTAAATGCTCCAGTCAAAAGACAGAGAGTGGCAGACTGGATAACAAAACAAGAGCCTACAATGTGCTGCCTACACATAGATTGAAAAGTGAGGGGATGGAAAAAGATATTTCATGCAAATGGAAATGACAAGAAAGTGAGACTTGCAATACTCAGACAAAATAGACTTTAAAGCAAAGATTATAAAGAAAGATAAAGAAGGACACTATATAATGATAAAAGGATCAATACAGGAAGAGGATTTTACACTCACCATCATATATGCACCTAATATAGAAGCACCCAAATATATAAAACAAATACTAACAGACATAAAGGGAGAAATTGATGGGAATACAATAATAGTAGGAGACTTTAACACCCCACTGACATCAGTGGACAGATCTTCCAGACAGAAAATAAGCAAGGCAACAGAGATCCTAAATGACACATTAGAAAAGTTAGACTTAATTGATATTTTAATTTTGATACTATGACATTACATCCAAAAAACCCAAAATACGCATTCTTTTCAAGTGCACATGGAACATTCTCTAGGATAGACCACATACTAGGACACAGAACAAGCCTCAACAAATTCAAGAGGACAGAAATTATTTCAAGCATATTTTATGACTACAACAGCATGAAACTAGCAATCAACCATAGAAAGAGAAACAAGAAAAAAATCATTACTAAACAACATGCTATTAGAAAACCAGTGAGTCAACTTGAAATCAAAGAAGAAATTAAAAAATACCTTGAGACAAATGACAATGAAAACACAACCATACAAAAATCTGTGTGATGCAGCAAAAGCAATCCTAAGAGAGAGGTTCATAGTAATATAGGCTTTCCTCAAAAAATAAGAAAAATCTCAAACAACCTAACCTACCACCTAAAAGATTTAGAAAAAGAAGAACAAATAAAACCTAAAGTTAGCAGAAGGAAGGAAATAATAAAGATCAGACAGGAAGTAAAAAAAAAGAGAGATTAAAAAAAAATAGAGAAAAATCAGCAAAACCCAGAGCTGGTTTTTTGAAAGGATAAACACAATTGACAGACCTCTGGCCAGGCTCACCAAGAAGAGGTCCCAAATAAACAAAATGAGAAGTGAAAGAGGAGAAATAATAACTGATACCTCCACAGAAATACAAAAAAATCGTAAGAGAATACTATGAACAATTATATCCCAACAAACTGGACAACCTAGAAGAAATGGATAAGTTTCTAGAAACATACAGCCCACTAAAACTGAATCAAGAAGAAATAGATAATTTGAACAGACTTATTACTAGAAGTGAAATAGAATCTGTAAAAACAAACAAAACCAAAAAAACACCTCCCTGCAAACAGAAGTCCAGGACCAGATGGCTTCACTAGGGAACTCTACCAAACATACAAAGATGAACTTATACTAATCCTTCTTAAAGTCTTCTGAAAGATTGAAGAGGAAAGAAGACTCCCAAAGTCATTCTATGAAGCCACCATCACCCCAATACCAAAACCAGACAAAGACACTACCAAAAAAAGAAAATTACAGGCCAGTAGCACTGATGAACATAGATGCAAAAATCCTCAACAAAATATTAGCAAACCAAAGCCAACAACACATAAAAAGGATCAGACACCATTATCAAGGTGGATTCATTCCAGGGTCACAAGGATGGTTCAACATAGGCAAATCTATCAGTGCGATACACCACATCAACAAAAGAAAAGACAAAAATGACCTCAATAGATGCAGAAAAAGCATTTGATAAAATTCAACATCCATTCATGATAAAAACTCTCCCCAAAGTGGGTATAGAGGGAACATATTTCAACATAATAAAAGCTATTTATGACAAATATACAGCCAATATAATACTCAATGGTGAAAAGCTGAAAGCCTTCCCACTAAAATTTGGAACAAGACAGGGTTGCCCACTCTCACCACTTCTGTTCAACATAGTATTGAAAGTCCTAGCCACAGCAGTCAGACAAGAAAAAGAAATAAAAGGTATCCAGATTGGAAGGGAAGAGGTAAAATTGTCATTATATGCAGATGATATGATACTATATATAGAAAACCCTAAAGATTCCACACAAAAGCCACTCAAACTGATAAACAAATTAAGCAAGGTAACAGGCTACAAGATTAACATACATTTCTTTACATTAACAATGAATTATCAGAAAGGGAAAGTAAAATAAGTCCTTTTTAAAATCACATCAAATATATATATATATATATATATATATATATTTACAAATAAACCTGACCAAGGAGGTCAAAGACTTTATATGCTGACAACTATAAAAAGTTGATAAAGGAAACTGAAGATGATTCAAAGAAATGGAACGATATCCCATGCTCTTGGATTGGAATAATTAATATTTTTAAAATGGCCACACTACCCAAAGCAATCTACAGATTTAATGTGATCCCTATCAAACTACCCATGACATTTTTCACAGAACTAGAACAAATAATCCTAAAATTTATGTGGAACCATAAAAGACCCAGAATTGCTAAAGCAATCCTGAGGAAAAAGAACAAAGCTGGAGACGTAACCCTTCCAGACTTCAGACAATACCATTGATGCAAATGTACAGTAATCAAAATAGCATGGTGTTGGCATAACAACAGACGTGGATCAGTAGAACAGAATAGAGAGCCCAAAAATAAAACCACATACCTATGATCAATTAATCTTTGAGAAATGAGGCAAGAATACACAATGGAGAAAAGAAAGTCCCTTCAGCAAGTGACGCTGGGAAACTTGGACAGCCACAAGTAAATCAATGAAGTTAGAACCCTCCCTCACACCATATACAAAAATAAACTCAAAATGGATTAAGACTTAATTATAAGACATGACACCATAAACTCCTAGAAAACAAGATAGGCAAAACATTCTCTGACATAAATCATACCAATGTTTTCTTAGGTCAGTCTCCCAAGGCAACAGAAATAAAAGCAAAGATAAATAAATGGGACCTAATCAAACTTATAAGCATTTGCACAGCAAAGGAAACCATAAACAAAGCAAAAAGACAACCTACGGACTGGGAGAAGATATTTTCAAATGATGCGACCAACAAAGGCTCAATTTCCAAAATATACAAACAGCTTATACAACTCAATAACAAAAAAACAAACAACCCAATCAAAAAATGGCCAGAAAACCTAAATAGGTATTTCTCTAAAGAAGACATCCAGATGGCCAGTAAGACATGAAAAGATGCTCAATATTGCTAATTGTTAGAGAAATGCAGATCAAAACTACTATGAGGTATCACCCCACACCAGTCAGAATGGCCATCATTAAAAAGTCTACAAATAATAAATTCTGGAGAGGATTTGGAGAAAAGGAAACCCTCTTACACTGTTGGTGGGAACGTAAATTGGAGCAGCCACTGTGGAAAACAGCATGGAAGTTCCTTAAAAAACTAAAAATTGAGTTACCATAGGATCCAGCAATCCCACTCCTGGGCATATATCTAGAGAATTGATGGATGAGTGTGTATGTGTGTATTTAATGGAATATTATACAACCATAAAAAAGAATGAAATAACGCCATTTGCAGCAACATGGATAGACCTAGAGATTATCATACTGAGTGAAGTAAGTCAAGCAGTGAAAGACAAATATCATATCACTTATATGTGGAATCTAAAATATGACACAAATGAACTTCTTTTTTTAAATTTAATTTTATCTTTGGCTGCGTTGGGTCTTCTCTAGTTGCAGTGAGCAGGGGCTACTCTTCACTGCAGTACATGGGCTTCTCACTGTGGTGGCTTCTCTTGTTGCAGAGCACGGGCTCTAGGCGCTTGGGCTTTAGTAGTTGTGGCTCACGGGCTCTAGAGCGCAGGCTCAGTAGTTGTGGTGCATGGACTTAGTTGCTCCGCGGCATGTGGGATCTTCCCAGACCAAGGATCAAACCTGTGTTCCCTGCATTGGCAGGGGGATTCTTAACCACTGCGCCACCAGGGAAGTCTCTGAACTTATTTTCAAAATAGAAACAGACTCACATAGAATACAAACTTATTGTTACCAAAGGGATACCAGAGGGATAAATCAGGTGTTTGGGATTAGCAGATACAAACTAGTATATATAAAATAGATGACAACAAGGTCCTACTGTATAGCACAGGAAACTATATTCAGTATCTTATAATAAACTATAATAGAAAAGAAAAAAATAAAAAGAAATCTGTGAAATTTATTTTAATCCCATTATATGTAACCAGTATGTCAAGATATCATCAATTCATTGCATAATCAATATAAAAAATATTGAAAATATTAAAAAAAAATAATGCCTACTTTGTGGGGTTCTTATGAGGCTTAAATGTAGTAATTCATGCAGAGAATTTTAAGCTCTATGAAAAATACCCAGAGCATAGGAGGCACTCAGTAAATATAGATTAAATTTTAAAAAGAGAAAAAAATACGATTGATTTTCGTTTTGTTTACCTTGTATTCTGCCACCTTGCTGAACTTAATAGTTCCAGGAGACTTTTGTAGATGCCTTGAGATTTGCTGCAAGTAGAGACAGCGGTTTATATCATCCTTTATAATGTATGTGCTTTTAATTTCTTCTTTTGCCTTAGTGCCCTGACTAGAACTTCTAGGACTATGTTGAATTGAATAACAGTGGTGAGAGCAGCTATCCTTGCATTGTTCCCAGTCTTAGGGGACAAGTATTCAATCTTTTACCATTAAGTATGATGTTACCTGTATAGATTTTATAGAAGCTTTTTATCACATTGAAGAAGCTACTATCTATGCCTAATTTTCTGAGAATCTTTATCATGAATTGTACTGAATTCTGTCAGATGCTTTTTTCATATCACTTGATTTGATCATATGATTTTTTTCCTTTTAGTATGGTGTATTACACTGATTAATTTTCAAATACTGAACCAACTGTGTATTCTGAATGAACCCTACTCAGTCATGGTGTAAAAATCTTTATATATTGCTGAATGATACTTGTTAATATTTTGTTAAGGATTTTTACAGCTATATTCAAGATAGATATTGGTTTATAGTTTTATTTTTGTACTGTCTTTGTCTGATTTTGATTTCAGGGTAATATTAGCTTCATAAAATCGATTGGGAAATGTTCCCTTCTTCTATTTTCTGGAAGAAATTGCATAGAGTTGGTGTTAATTCTTCTTTAAACGTTGGGTAAAAATTCTCCACAGAAACCATCTGGACCTGTAGTTTTCTTGGGAGACCAGGATATGGCCTTTCTTGGCATATGTTCTATATGTGTGCTTGAAAAGAATACATATTTCAATACGTATACAATTTCATTCAAAATATCTCCAGCTGATGCTGGAGGAAATTTTTCATAAATGTCTATTAGATCATGTTGTTTGATGGTTGTGTCAGGGATCCCCAAGACCACACTCAGGTTCAAAGATTTGCTAGAAAGACTCACAAAGCTCAGAAAAAATGTTAATACTCATGGTTACATTTAACCTGAGGTTAAACTGATACAGCATGGCCCAGCACCCTAAGCAAAGAAACAAACCAAGAAACAGGCATTTACTATTAGTCACATTATTAGTGTAAACTTTATGGTGTGGCCCTAGGTGTCAGGTATACAAAGACACTCTTATAGAACAGGATATTCGAAGTAATTAGGCGTTATCTCCCAGGAACCAGTCAAGGGCCGGTCCTTTCTTTGGGATGTACAGCATTTGCACAGCCCAACCCCAGTGAATTAGCCATTTGCTGCACAATGGTGTTTTTGAGTTTTTTTATATCCTTATTGATTTTCTGGGTAGTTGTTCCATCAGTTGAGAGGGGGGTGTTGAAGTCTCCAAATATACTTGTGGATTTATCTATTTCTCATTCATTCTATCAATTTTTGCTTAATTCGGTCATCTACCCTATTTCGCAGTTCTCTTGTTTGATGCATAGACATTTAGAATTCCTATGTCTTTTTGGTGGATTGTCCCTTTTGTCATCATGTAATGTCCTTCTCTGTCTCTGGTCATTTTCTTTGTTCTGAACTCCACTTCATGTCTCATTAATATAGCCATATCAACATAGATTTCTTTTGATTAATGTTTGCATGATACACTTTTTCATACTCTTGCTTTCAACCTGCCTGTATTGGTATATTTGAATTGAGTTTCCTTTTGGATATCATACACTTGGATCATGATTTTGAATCCACTTTTCCAGTCTCTTTTAATTGGTTTATTTAGATCATTTATATTAACATAATTTTTTTTTTTTTTTTTTTTTTTTTTTTGTGGTATGCGGGTCTCCCCCTGCTGCAGCCTCTCCCGTTGTGGAGCACAGGCTCCGGACGCGCAGGCCCAGCGGCCATGGCCCACGGGCCCAGCCGCCCCGCGGCATGTGGGATCCTCCCAGACCGGGGCGCGAACCCGGTTCCCCTGCATCGGCAGGCGGACGCGCAACCACTGCGCCACCAGGGAAGCCCCTAACATAATTTTTAAATTCTACTATTTTATGTTTTGTTTTCTGTTTGTTCTATATTTTCTTTTTCCTGCCTCCCTGTGAGTTACTTGAACATTTTTTAGAATTCCATTTTAGTATATCTCTAGTGTTTGTGAGTCTTTATCCTTGTATAGTTCTTTTAGTGATTGTTTTTAGTATTAAATTATATATACATGATGCCAAAATCTCACCCTGTGTACACTGGTGCCGAGTCAAATATCAGAGACAGAGTTTTGGGTGAAGTAGAAAAGAATAGCTATATTGCTTTCCCAGGCAAAGGGGGACACAGCGGGCTCCTGCCTTCGAAAACTATGTGTCCCAACCTGGGAGGATTTGATGAGGGGTTTTATAGCAATAGTTCAAGGGTGGGGTTGCTGACAAGATTAGGGTGTGTGCAGCGCTTGAACTCTCTTATCTTGTCTCAGATGGTCTCCTAATCTTGATGAGCTTCTCTGGTCACTTTAATCTTGCCTCAGGTGGTTTCTTGGCTGCTCCTCCCTTGATTAGCAACTGTTCGAATCTGCCCTTTGGAACTCAGGGAAGGTCATGGAGGCTGGAGACAAAGCAGGCCTCCATGCCCAGGAACCCCACAGGGCCCTGCTCGGTTTCATATATAACATCACAGTCTAATGGTGTTAACATTTTACCAGTTCCAGTGAAGTGCAGAAATCTTACCTTCCCTTTACATACCTATATTAGTTTCCTAGGGCAGCTGTAACAAAACACCACAAGCTACATAGCTTAAAATAACTGAAATTCATTGTTCTGGAGGCTAGAAGTCCAAAATCAAGGTGTCAGTAGGACCATGCTTCCTCTGAAACCTGTAGGGGGATTCATCCTCACCTCTTTCTAGGTTCTGGTGGTTTGCTGGCAATCTTTGGCATTCCTTGACTCTTATCTGCGTAATTCCATTCTCTGCCTTTGTCATGACATGGTGTTCTCCCTGTGTCTTTGTGTCTTCACATGGCTGTCTTCTTACAAGGATATGAGCCATATTGGATTAGGAGCCCATTCCACTACAGCACGACCTTATCTTAACTAGTTATATCTTCAATGACCCTATTTCCAAATAAGGGCACATTCTAAGATACTGGGGGTTGGGACTTCAACATATCTTTTTTGAGGGAAAACACTTCAACCTGTAACACTGCCTTTTTCCTGCCCCATTTAAAATATAATTATCTTAAGTATGTTCTCTGCATGCATTTATAACCACATCAGATAGTATTTTGATTTTTGCCCCAATCATAAATCATACTTTGGAAACTCAAGAGGAGAAGTTAAATGTATTATAACCTAACCAGATTTTTACTCTTTCCATTTCTCTTTCTTCCTGCCTAACATTCCAAGATTCCTTCTTTCATCATTTCCTTTCTGTTTTGAAAACTTCCTTAGCCATCCTCTTAGGGTAGATCTGGCAACATGTCCTCTTAGTTTTCCTTCATCTGAGAATGTCTTGATTTCTGTTTCATTCCTGAAGAATATTTTCACTGGATATAGAACTCTAGGTTGACAGTTCTTTTCTTTTAAAACTTGAAAAATGTGCCACATCCTTCTGGCCTTCAAGTTTTCTGATGAGAAATCCTGTCATTCAGATTGTTTTTTGCATATGGTGTAGGGTAAGGTATTGTTTCTCTCACTGCTTTTCAACATTTTTCCCTTGTCTTTAGTTTTCAGAAATTTGCCTATGTTGTGTCTTGGTGTGGATTTCTTTGGTTTTAACCTGTTTGACGTAGGTTTAGCTTCTTGAATCTGTGGGTTATAGTGTTGTTGTTTGTTTGTGTTCGTTATGTGTGTGTGTATGCCAGCTTTGAAAGTTTTCAGCCATTATTTCATGAAGTACTTTTTCATTCCTGCCCTCTTTTTCCTCTCCTTCTGGGACACCAATAACATGAATGCTAGATCTTCCTTATAGTCCCACAGGTCCCTGAGTGCCACCTCATTATTGCCAGGTACTGGTAGGAGTCCACGTTCTTCCTTGCCATCTCTTGACACACAAATGGGGGAAAGAGCTCCTCGTTACTGCTGAGCTGGGGTAGGAATTTCCACTCTCTACTAGGCCTTCCTGATACCACCCTGCCTGGGAAGGGCAAGAGTGCCTAATTATTTCTCACCATGTGGCCTCCACTGACAGCTCAGTGGTATGACCTTGTTACGTCTGGTCAGTGGTAGAAATTCTGACTCCCCAGTAGCTCTACTCTCATACCACCACAGTGAGGAGGGAGAACACCTCATTATTACCACATGAAGATGGAAGTTCAGGCTCCCCATGTGGTCTCCACTGACATTGCAGGAAGTGGAGAGCTTGTTACTGCTGGGTGGGGAAAGATCCAGCCCCTCCCTGCTTGACATTACTGTGGCAGGAGGTTAGGGCACTTTCTTAGGGCCTGATGAGGAATGAAGTCTAGGCTTCCCACTCAGGCTTTGAGAATGGATGGGGGTGAGGCCACAGTTTTTTCTGTAGTGTTTGGCTGTAGAGTGGTTATTGTGTAAGTTTTCCATCTTGCTAGACTGCCTTTTTCCTGGTTCTTTGGAGAGAGAGCAGACTTTTGTTGGGCTGTTTTTGTCTGTGCCTAGTGGTGTTTCTGGTTTACTAGTTTCTTCAGTTCCAACTCTCGGGTATCTGAGGCAACAAGAAAACACATGGAATTTATCACAGTAGCATTACTTGGGTCCCAAAGTCCTGAACCAGTCTGCCTCCTTCTCTCCACCTTTCAGAGTCTTCTTATGTTTTTTATATATAATGTTCAAGGTTTTTAATTGTACTTAGTGGGAAAAATAGGGAAGATTATGTTCGTTTCATCTTCCCAGAAGCAGAAGTCTCCAGTTTTTAGTCTAGGCACCTTAGGGAAATGTAAAGAAGCATATAAAATGCAGTCCTTGCCTTAAATTCAAGTCTGATAGATAGGGTACCAATACTCTTAGAAATAAATGATGGACCTATATAAAATGGAAATCCTATGAAATAAAAACATCTTTCTTCTATCTGCTTTACCACAGCTTCTTTTTTATGTCTCCATTTTGTGATCATTTTGTACTTTTCATTATTTATTATCTCTTTGCCCAACTGGATTGTAAGTTTTCTTGAAGTCTTAGTTATCTTGATAACTCCTGGAACTCAGAATAGTGCTTATCAGTAAAGATTTTTTAAATCAAACTGAAACTCTGAAACTTCTGTTTCTTTTATTATGTATGACAAGATACGTGAAAATCTCTCCTGTAACAGAACATCTAGAAATTCCGGATAAAATACAATAGATGTTCTTTTAAATGCATAGCTGAGCTCAAAAGAATGTAAAGAAAATTCCAAAGCATCAACTCCAAAGGTGGAGCTGAAGACTAGACTGACAAATGATCATGACAAATCATGATCAACTTGAAGGCATTTGCAGATACCAGGAAATCAGAACTTTAGGTTTGAGATTGAAGGTAGATAGAAGACAAAGCTTAGGGCATGTTTAAGATGAGCAGTTGGAACTCCCTCTCCACCACCACACACACATGTACACATAAAGTCAGGACCATCAAAGAGATACTGTCAGTGGAAGCCTGGGCTAGAAAAAAATTTGCCCTTCAGTAACAGAAGATGACAAGGCAAACTTGTCTTTCAGCCTCAGTTTTAGGTAGGAAATCTTACTTCCCTGAGAATCTATAATCACTAGTATGCCTTCACACATGTTTGAGATTCAAATGTACATAACCTTCATTTTCTGGGAAACCTCAAGATGTAAAATTAACTCAAAGTGATCCACCTTTTATAGAGTCCCAATGTATCTAAGAGAAGCAAAAGCAAATTAACTTCAAAGAAATATACCTTAATGTAGGCCCCTCAGGATTTCCACAGATTGGCTCTCAAACATATGCGCACAATCAATAATTCTAAAACCAGAGTAGGAAATAAGCTACCATAAGCAAAAGTCAGGAGAAACGGAACAGCAGAAATAACCCCCGCAAATCAGATGCTGAAATATAAAGTAACTGTTTTTTAAATATTTAATGAAAAAATAGAGAAAATGAAAATATGAACAAGGAACAGGAGATCATTAAAAATGAAATTACAGATCTGAAAAAGAATCAAAGACATTAAAAATAATCATTGAAATGAACCTATCTACGAAACAGAAACAGGCTCATAGACATAGAGAACAGACTTATGGTTGCCAAGGGGGAGGGGGAGAGGGAGAGGGAGAAGGATGGACTGGGAGTTTGGGGTTGGTTGATGCAAACTATCACATTTAGAATGGATAAACAACAAGGTCCTAATGTATAGCACAGGGAACTATATTCAATATCCTGTGATAAACCATAATGGAAAAGAATATTAAAAAAGAATGTCTGTGTATGTATAACTGAGTCACTTGGTTGTACAGCAGAGATTGCCACAACATTGTAAATCAACTTCAATTTAAAAAAATCATTGAAATAGAAAACTCAATGGATAAGTTAAAAGTAGATTAGACAGTTGAAGAGAGAATTAATTAAATGGAAAGACAAGTCTAAAGAAATAAGCCAGAAAGCATCAGAGAGAAATAACATGTCTAATTGCAGTTCCAAAGAGAGAGAACAGCAAAAATGGGGAAAGAAGAGATATTCAAAGAGATAATAGGTGAGAATTTTCTAGAATTGGTAAAAGACATAACTCTTCAGCTTCAAAAATAATAATTCCCAAACAGGATAAATGAAAGAAAATCTTTCTCAGGTATGGCAGATTTGATAGATTAGCTCATTCAACTTTGTTTCAGCCTCTTTCAAGTGAGCTTTCCTGTAATGTAGATGCTAAAAAGCTAAAACCTATATTTCCCATCTTACCTTTGCAGGTAAGTTTTCAGATACATTCAGGTGTTTTGCCAATCACATGTATTCACATGAGTCTTGGATTCAGAACCAAGTTAGTGGGAAGGAGAAGTGGTAGTATGTAGGCATCCATTTACTTCTATGGATCTAGGGTGTGCATCATAGCTCTGGTATAAACAGGTGTTGTGGCAGCTTCCTGTGAATTATAGCTAAGATGGTATGATGCTGGATGCAGCAGTTGGTCCAGAGGCTTTCCAGTTCTCCAGCTTCATAAATGTGAAAAAGAAAAATATTCCTTTGGCAAGATAATTCTGTAGTAGTGTTCATAAGTTATTCCCAGAGAGCCTAAATCTGTTGAGCATTTCTTTCAGAATTGAAACTATTAAATTATTTTCTGCTTTAGATAGAGGTATTATCTGCAGTTGAATCCTGATTGACACCTGTTTTCAAAAAGCACATTAAAATTGCTGAAATCCAAAGACTAAGATCTTAAAAACATCCAGAGATAAAAAACATATTACCAACAAAGGCATAACAAATAGTCTACAGCAGGCTTATCAACAGCAACAGTGGAAGCCAAAACACGGTAGACTATTATCTTCAAAGTGCTGAGAGAAATTAACCATCAAGTTAGAATTGTATACCCAAATATCTTTCAAGAACAAGGGTTAGGTAAAAACATTTTGAGACAAATAGAAATGACGAAATTTTACTAGTACACCTCACCTAAAAGACCTTCTAAAAGATATTCTTTAGGAGGAAGAGTTGAGATACAAGAAAGAACAGTGAAGGAGAAAAAGTGAAAAACCTATGGGACTATCTGAACAAAATACTTTGACTTTAATAATATCTAATTTGGGAGGTTTTTTTTTTTAAGGAACTAAAATGATGACAAAATAACATGTGAGATACAAGAGAATAATCTTAGTCACATAGTTCCTGAGGTCTTTCTTATTTGGGGATAGGGTACATTCAGTGATTAATTTTGGATTTTACATGTGCTTTTTTGGTATCCACTAAAAACAGTAATTGATTTCACAATTTCAATTACAAAAACATTAAGGAGTAAATGGGATTATAAAAACCGAATCCAAAAGAAATCAGGAGAAGGGGGAAAAGGGATGCAGAGAAAAGTGAGGACAAATACAAAGCAAAAAATGAAGGGGTAGAAAAAATTCAAAATATATCAGTAGTCACAGTAAATATAAGTGAACAGAGCTAAGCAATTAAAAGACAAAGACTCAAATGGGGAAAAATCCAGGTATCTACTGTTCATAAGAAACATGGTTAAAACATAAATACATAGTAATTTTGAAAGAAAAAGATACATGCCATACAGGTATTGACTAAAAGAAGGCTGGACTAGCTATTTTAATAACAAAGAAATTTAAGGCATTATTCATAACAAATGTGTTCATTACATTGTTATTATAAGATTCAATTTACCACACCCCCCAAAAAGACAACTCTAAACTTGTATGGAAAATTTTAAACAAAAATTGACAGAATTACAAAGGAGAGATAGGTAACTACTCTATCATGATGAGGTATTTTAACACAGTAACTCAGCCCAAAACACATGAATAAGATTGATAAAATTTGAATAACATAACAAAATGATTTAATATACTCAACAATTAAAGGATGCATGATCTTCTCAACCATGCATGGAGTAATTATTAAATCTGCCAATACTAGCTTTAAAGAAAAGTTCAACAAATTTTAAAGAATTGGTATCATGCATAGCATGTTCTCTAACAATTAGTTAAAACAAAACAGGATTAGTCAAAATAGCCCATATATTGGGAAACTTAAAACTATACTTGTAAATATGAGTTAAAAAAGAAATCATAATAGAAATATTGAAATACTTAGAATGGAATCATAATGAAAATACTATAAACCAAAGTAAGATTTAGCTAAAGTGGTTCTTAGAGGGAAATGTTTACATTAGAAATAGGCTGAAGAATAATGAACTAAGTATTCAACTTGAGTAATTAGAAAACAGATGAATAGAATAAACCCAATGAGAAATGAAGAATGATACTGATAAAAGGCAGAAATTAATGAAAAAAAAACAGGTACAATGTTGAAGATCAACAGGTATCTAATTTGTTCCTTTCTGAAACCCTAAGACTACAACAAAGGAATTTATTTATAAGGCATAAACCCACAAGGAGAAGACTATAAAATTTTAGAAGCTAGAAAGTAAATGGATTACTGCTAACTGCCTTAACTAACCCAAGAAAGCCAAATTCTAAGTCAATAATCTCCAGTTTACATCAGAGAATTGATTCTCGAGTATCAGGCATTAGCAGCAACAGGCAGTTTGGCAAAGGAGGTGGAGGAGGGGTCTAAAATAAAGAGGTTTGGTTAAAAGCTTTAAGAAACTGTTAATTGTTTAGGCTCTGTCACCCAACTGCATGCCATGGAGCAACTACAGAAGTCTGCAGGTTTATTCTCTGGAAAGGGTGAACAGTATCTCTAGATTGGATTTTGCCAGGCACAATTAAGCATGCAAATACCGTACTGAAATCAGGTAAATTGGGTGACCTTATGCTTTATGAATGTTGAATGCAAAGACATCTAGGCAGAATATTGAAAGAATCTTTTTATAGGGAATATGAGCAGCCTAAAAGACCTGATGATATTGGGGGTTCTCTAACATTTGGCCCAGAAAAATAACCCTACGGTGAAGGTTACTAGTCTAAAGCCCTCAGCCATATGCTTAGAGCTTGTGATCACCTTTTTAGTTTTCTACTCAAAAGGTGATCACAAGAATGAGGAGACAGTGCCAGACATATGATGAATGCATTCAATATGAAAGAGGCCAAAACAAATAATAAGGGAATAAATCAGCTTAGAGTAAACAAATTTTGCATGAAGAAACTTCAAAAACAACAAAATGACAGCAAATATTATAATTCATTAATATTCCTAGATATATACTGTATCTATGAATCAAGAGTAAGATGCTATAAAAAAGGAACATTCAGAGAATCCCACCCAAAGAGGAGATTAAAAATATGATAAAATGAAAAGCTGAAATGAAGGGTTTGAAAGATATAGTTAAAGAAGGCACTGGAATTCTTTCTCCTGAACATACATTGTTATTGTCTTATGGTCCATCACCCCCTATTCACCAGCAAGCATCTACCACAGGAGAGGCACTAAACCCATGGTATGGTCCAGAGTAAACAGGACAGCTTGGGGCCTCAGGACCTTGGGCCCACTCACCACCACTGCTGTGGCCAAATAGCAGGTGTTTCCTTAAGTTCATGGACCACACCCTGGGGGCCATCAGAATTATGAGAAGGAAATGGAGAATAGAAGGGACTCAATAGAATTATTACTGAGCCGGAATAGAAGGACCAACATAAAACAGGGGGAGGGGGTACTGTGCAGAGAAAATGGGAGGAAATCATCACCAAAACAATTAAAGAAAATATCCTACAATTGAAATATATGAGTTATTAGATTGAAAGAACCCACTGGGTACTAAGCATAGTGGGTGGAAATAGACCCATGCCAGTTTCAGAATCATAGACAAGGACAATTCTACAAGTTTATAGAGTTAGAAGGCAGATATACACAAAGGATCAGGGGTCAGAATGGTTTTGGACTTACCAAAGCAAAACTGGAAGCCAGAATTATAGGATAATAACCTAGCCAAACTGTCTATAAAATATGGTGACAAAATACATTTTCATACATTCAAGTTCTCAAAAAAACTTATATTCCATAAACTGTTGCTCAGGAACCTGTTGAAGGATGCGTTTGACCAAAATGAGAGAAAAAACCAAAAAGGAGGAAGACATAGGATGCAAGACATAGGAAATTCAACACAAAGAAAGGTGAAGGCAATTCCCAAGATGAAGGCGAAGGGAAGGGACTTTTCAGATGATAACAGTACACTAGACAGGCAGCCAGTCCAGAATGAAGCAGTGTGACTCCAGACACAGATATGTTGAGGGCATTCTGTATTATACTACTCTTGACCTGATAATATATAGGTAGTCTGTCCCCAGAATCTTATCTGTACTTAGCTTGCGTGGACCATGTGCTGATGAAGTTCTTGCTCTCTCTCACGTGCCCTGCTACCTGGATAACCAAAGACATTCATTTCACCCCACAGAAGAATTTTGCTTTGAACTACTTCTGAGAGCTGAAGATTGGCCCTGGTAAGTAAGCTTAGAAGGAGAAAATAGAGAGTATCCCACCCCCACTGATCATATCCCTGTCACATCTCAGCACCTGGCCCACACTGCAGTTCTGCCAAATGCCTTCATTATGCTGAACTCTGTGCTTCCTGGAACTCATTCTTGCCTCCCTCAAATGGGGCAATGATAAACTCAGAAAAGCTGAAAGCATACTATGACTCTCTTAAGCTCATCTCTGAGAACCTTCATCAAACAGTGGCAATAATGTCCTTTTCATGAACAGCCAGGTTTGTGCTTTCCTGATGATTTTTAAGTTAATCACCCCTTTCATTTGTTTATATGCTAATACTTATAGCTAAAATAACAAAATATAAAAACTACATGATGATAGCAAGAGATTCAGAGAAAGCATTCTGAAAAATTCAGCTGCTATTTATGATCTAAATAAACCACATAAACAAAATAAAACTCTTTACAAACTCAATAGAACGAAACTTTCTCAACCTGTAAACTACAGCATCTAACACATTTAGTCATGAAATGTTTTTAAAAGTTACCTTTAAAATCAAAAATAAAACAAGGATATCCATTGTCACCACTTCTGTTCAACACTACACTGGTGGAAGTCCTATCCAACATAGTGTTTGCAAATGACATGATCATGTACAGAAAATACCACAGAACAGGTACCAAAAACTACTAGAAGCAATAAGTGGAATTCAGCAAGGTCACGAGATTCAAGTCAGTATTCAAAAATCATATTTCTATGTATTAGCACCAAACAATTGGAAAGTGAAATTTTTGAAAGTACAATTTACAGTGCCATCAAAAAACATCAAATGTTTAAGGATTAAATTTAGCAAATATATGCAAGCTCTGTATATTAGAAATTGTGGTGAACAGTTTTTTGCTGAGCAAAATTAAAGAAGCCCTAAATAAATAGATGTATCATTTTCATGGGTTAAAAAACTTCAGTGTTATTAAGATGTCAGTTCTCTCCAAATTGATCTATAGGTTCAATGCAATCACAATCCAAATCTCTGCAGTCTTTATGGTAAAAAATGAGAAGCAATTTCTGAAATTAACATGGAATGCAAACACCTAGAAGAGCCAAAACAATTTTGAAAAAGAGCAACAAAGAGGCTTATCTACAGAAGAGAAACAGACTCACAGATGTAGAGAACAGACTTGTGGTTACCAAGGGCAGGGGGTGGGGGTGGGTAATGGATTGGAGTTTGGGATTAGTGGATGCAAACTATTATATATAGAATGGATAAACAAGGTCCTACTGTATAGCACAGGGAGCTATATTCAATTTCCTGTAATAAACCATAATGGATCAATGTAATCTCTATCAAATTACCAATGGCATTTTTTACAGAACTAGAACAAAAAAATCTGAAAATTTGTATGGATATACAAAAGACCCTGAGCAGCCAAAGCAATCTTGAGGGAAAAAAAATGGAGCTGGAGGAATCAGACTCTCTTTGATGTAAATCACAGGAAGATCTTTTTTGACCCACCTCCTAGAACAATGGAAATAAAAACAAAAACAAATGGGACCTAATGAAACTTAAAAGCTAGCTATATTCAATTTCCTGTAATAAACCATAATGGATCAATGTAATCTCTATCAAATTACCAATGGCATTTTTTACAGAACTAGAACAAAAAAATCTGAAAATTTGTATGGATATACAAAAGACCCTGAGCAGCCAAAGCAATCTTGAGGGAAAAAAAATGGAGCTAGCAAATATTTGCAAAGAAATCAACAGACAAAGCATTAATCTCCAAAATATATAAACAGCTCAATGTTTTTTTAATAAATCTATTTATTTATTTTTATTTTTGGCTGCATTGGGTCTTCGTTGCTGTGCATGGGCTTCTCTTGTTGCAGAGCACAGGCTCTGGGTGCGCGGGCTTCAATAGTTGTGGCACATGGGCTCAGTAGTTGTGGCTCGCAGGTTCTAGAGCGCAGGCTCAGTAGTTGTGGCACACGGTCTTAGTTGCTCCGCGGCATGTGACATCTTCCCAGACCAGGGCTCGAACCCATGTTCCCTGCATTGGCAGGTGGACTCTTAACCACTGCGCCACCGGGGAACCCCGCAGCTCAATATTAATAAAACAAACAACCCAATCAAAAAATGGGCAGAAGACCTAAATAGACATTTCTCCGAAGAAGACATACAGATGGCCAACAGGCACATGAAAAGCTGCTCAACATCACTAATAGAGAAATGCAAATCAAAACTACAATGAGGTATCACCTCACACCAGTTAGAATGGGCATCATCAGAAAGTCTACACACAACAAATGCTGGAGAGGGTGTGGAGAAAAGGGGACCCTCTTGCACTGTTGTGGGAATGTAAATTGATACAACCACTATGAAGAACAGTTTGGAGGTTCCTTAAAAAACTAAAAATAGAATTCCCATATGACCCAGCAATCCCACTACTGGGCATATACCCAGAGAAAACCATAATTCAAAAAGACACATGCACCCCAATGTTCATTGCAGCACTATTTACAATAGCCAGGTCATGGAAGCAACCTAAATGCCCATCGACAGATGAATGGATAAAGAAGATGTGGTACATATATACAAGGGAATATTACTCAGCCATAAAAAGGAAAGAAATTGGGTCATTTGTCGAGACGTGGATGGACCTAGAGGCTGTCATACAGAGTGAAGTAAGTCAGAATGAGAAAAAGAAATATCATATATTAACGCATATATGTGGAATCTAGAAAAATGGTACAGATGAACTGGTTTGCAAGACGGAAATAGAGACACAGATGTAGAGAACAAACGTATGGACACCAGGGGGGGAAAGTGGGGGTGGTGATGGTAGTGGTGGGATGAACTGGGAGATTGGGATTGATATATATACACTAATATGTATAAAATAAGTAACTAATAAGAACCTGCTGTATTAAAAACAATTCAAAAAATAAAATAAACCTACATTAACACATCAAAAAAAGCATAATGGAAAAGAATATGAAAAAGTATATATATATAATATATATGTATAGTATATATATATAACTGAATCACTTTGCTGTACACCAGAAACTAACAGAACATTGTAAATCAGCTATACTTCAATTTAAAAAAAAAATTTTTTTTTTTTAAGAATCCATAAAAATGAAAATGAAAGGCAAGTCACAGACTTGGAGAAAATGTTTGCAAAATATATGTCCAACAAAGGACTTACAATTAGAATATATAAAGAACTCTTACAACTCAATAATAAGGCAAATAACAATTTTTTTAATGGGTAAAGATTCAACATACCATATCAAAGAAGATACAGGGATGGCAAATAAACATATGGAAAGATGCTCAGTAGCAATCATTAGGGCAATAAAAATTAAAACCACATTGGGATACCTATATACACCTACTGAGGCAACTAAAATGAAAAAGTCATAGCAAGTGTTAGTGAGGATGTAGAACAAAAAACATTCCTACCCTGCTGGTGGGAATGTAAAATGATGCAATCACTTAGTAAAACAGTTTAGCTGTCTTAAGTTTAACATTCACCTGCCAGAAAATTCAGCTCTTCTCCTAGCTTTTTACCCAAGAGAAATGAAAGCATATGTCCATACAAAGACTTATTAATGTTCATAGCTGTTTTATTTGTCATAGCAAAAAATGAAACAACACAAATGTCCACCAACATTTGGACAGATAAACAAATTGTGGTATATCCATATAGTGGCGTACTACTCAGCAGTAAAAGGAAATGAGTATTGATACACATAACAACATGGATGAATTTCAGAATAATTATGCCAAATGAAAGAAGCCATATAACAAAGAGAACATACTGTATTATTCCATTTATATAACATTCTAAAAATATATATAAACTAAGCTTTTGGAGGTGATGGATAAAGCTATAAAAAATACATTAGCTATACCTGTTATTTTGGATAACATACCAAGCTTCAGTTCCCTCATCAGCGAAGCAAAAAGAATAATACCTGTCTCACAGAGTTTATTTGAAGATTGTATTCATGTGTGTGTGTTTATGTATATATATTGTGTGTATCTAATATACTGTAGTGCCTGACACAGCAAATGACTCAGTTAATGTTCTTTCTATTCCACCACCCCTCTGCCTCTTCCAAGTGACTGATAAAGTTACTGGGTACTTTCAGATTACTCTCTTGATACACTTAGCAAAGTCTTAGTGGCACATTTTTTTCTTAGTACCTTTTAATGGCTAAATGTAATAGGCAAATGTATTAGAGAATTTAATAGATAAGTTTGCTTTTAATACTTATGAAAACCTTTTCCTCTCATGACAGTGATGACTTCAAGCTCTCATCATGACATGAATTGACAAAATTTCATTTTGCTTTTTTTTTTTACCCACAGGGTTTATCCATGGCTTAGAGGACTGGGTTACACATCCTTGGGTGTATTTTTATTGGGATTTTTATTATGGAACATAGATAACATCTTTTGTGATTCACTGAGGTAAGATATATTTTCAGTCTCTGAAAAATATTTTTGGAATCCATTAAGCAGACCATTTCATAGGCATATAGAATTATTAGTGCACTGAAGTGAATTTTTGCCATCATTGAAATTTAAAATATACATATAGCACAATAAAGCTAAATTCTGGAAATGCTTGTTTAAATTACGTAAAAATTTGGACCTAAGAATATTCCATAACATCTGTAGGGATTTTTTGTGTGTGCATTGCAGTACAATACAGTTAGTCAAATATTGACTAGGGCTTTGAAATCTGCCTAATCTGCTTTACTGAAGAAATAAGAAATAGGAATGAGGTTTTTACCAGCCTGCTGCACCAAATGCGCGCAGTGCAGGTGCGGCGGCCGCGGGGCTTTGTGATTCATGCCCACTTTCAAAGGGGGGGCTTGGGCCCGTCTGAGAGGCACCCAAACAACTGTCTTCTAATATTAGCACGGCTGTATTTCGGGATCTATTATAGTCTGTCCAGACAGATCCCATTGTAATGGGATCTTTTATTAAAAGATTAGCACTATCTCCTGTAAAAAAAAAAAAAAAAAAGGAATGATTTGTAATAAGCATATGAAATACGTGTATATAATTTTGTACTTTAATATGCTTAAATGTTATTTTCTAAAAAAGGCAAGTATTCCTTTTCACTACCTTTTCAGCAATTACATATTCACTGGAATTTGAATCTTGGGTCTCTGGACTCTAGTCTGTCACCTAAGACACTGTCTGTCTGGGCCTCAGTTTCCATAAAATGAACATGCTAAGTAGGTTAAACTAGTGGATCCTTCCAACTCAAAATTCTGACTTAATAGTTTTGCATAATCATAGACAACAGAGGAATGTATTGAATAGCACCACAGAAAGGCAATCAACAAAATTCAAACTGTGGGAAATCTATAGAACGAATGACCTAGTCTCTTCAGCAAATAAATTGCAGAGGGGGCAAAAAAGGGAGGAGGAACGTAAGATTAAAAGGGACTTAAGAGATATTATCAACCAAACTGAGTGTAATTACTTTTTTTTGGATCTTGATTCAAACAAACCAAATGTTTAAAAAAAAAAAGCTTATGATCAGTAATCGAATATCTAATAATGTTAAGGGATTATTGTTAATCTTTTAGGTGTGAAAATGGTATTATAGTTATGTTTTAAAGAAGTTTTATCCTTTTAGAGATATATACTGAAATATTTAGAGGTAAAATGATAACAATATCTGG
Organism: Physeter macrocephalus; assembly: GCF_002837175.3. Taxonomy (NCBI): domain Eukaryota; kingdom Metazoa; phylum Chordata; class Mammalia; order Artiodactyla; family Physeteridae; genus Physeter; species Physeter macrocephalus. Next base: position 56,038,435 of record NC_041229.1, on the reverse strand, counting down.
GATTTGCTTCAAAATAATATGGGAGGGGAGAAGTTTAGATGATACAAGATTGGCCATAAATTATAATTGTTGAAGCTGGGTAATGGGTACATTATTATTTTGCCTACTTTTGCATATATTTGAAATGTAGACTTTACATGCACACAAACAAATAATACATCTTGCTTAAAAAACTAAGATCTAAGTGAGTGGTTCTGAATCAGTACCATAATATCCATCAGAATCCCAACTGGGGCTTTTACAACACAGAGGTAAGTCATCATCCTCTGGGTGAGATCCTCTGTTTCTACTAAGAAATAAAGTAGGTTCTTAAAGATGTCTGCAAAATTTGTGGGGATATCTAGAAAATAATTTGGTGTTTCACACTGAATTTCCCCCCTCTAATAAATGAGAATATTAATATGATACACAATCAAAAGATCTAGAATTTGAGACTCAGCTGTACCACTAGCTGAGTGACTTGGGCAACTCAATAATCTCTCTGTATTTTAGGTTCCTCATCTTCAAAGCAAAGCTTATAAAGCCACCTCAAAGATTCACTATGAAGTAAAATCATATTATAAATACAAAAGGACTTTATAGACTGTTTGGTGCTCTTCTGGAATGACGGTTGTACATAGGGCATAGAAAAAAGCTCGTGTCTAGTTTCTTGAGTGAATAGCTAAGTTGACCAGTGTTTCCCAAAGTGTTTTTCCAGGAAACACTTGTTCCATAAGGTGTTAATAAGATATTACCTGAAAGAAGGGTTCCATGTATTAGTAGCTTACCTGAAAAAAATGAAGATAACCTGTTTAGTTATGGTAGGACTTTTTAAAGCCTATAATTTGTTAATATGCATTACAAATCTCCAAGAGGGCAATAACCTATGTACTATTTCCTACATTTATTTTGACCAAAGAGTCATTTCTTCATGGAACTTCTGCTAGGAATACTGTTCCTCAAAATACACTTTGGAAAACAATACAGCAGACTACAGCAGACATAAGGAAATTAAATAATTGCCATGTTTGAGAATGACATTTCAAAATGCTCTAAGACTGTCAGCATTAGTTGTTAAATATAAAAAATAATTGACATGCATATTTCCCCCCCCTCTCTACACAGGAACTTTCGAAAGAAGGTGCCACCTATCATAGCTGTTACCACACAGTTTCATGCATGGTGGCATATTTTAACTGGCCTTGGTTCTTATCTTCACATCCTTTTCAGGTAGGAAATAGAGACTTTTTTCGCCTAGTATTGGAGTGTTTCTTTCTTTACTCTTCAAATAGAATGGTGTAAATATAAAATGTAACAGACAGAATCAGAAACTTATGTTCCAGCTTTGCCTCTGCCACCAGGTGATCTTAAGCAAGTCCCTTACTCTCTCTGAAGCTGTTTTCTCATCTTTAAAGGTTGACAGCTCTAGTAACTGACCTCTGGCACATGATCTACATTTTAAGTAGATCATTCATCTCCTTTTTTAGTGCAAGTAGGATATAAACATTTCCATTTCTTGTTGATCATCATATCTTTTTTATAGAGAACAAATTTAAGGGGAAAAAAGCAGCCAGATCCCCCGAGTGGGGACTGGGAAAGCATGAGTATCTGAAGTCCCCAACTTAATTTGTCTCCTTCCCTGAAATAAATTGGTTGCCACTTTTCTTTCCTTGTTCCCCTAATAAAGAACTTGTTGGGGCTTCCCTGGTGGCACAGTGGTTAAGAATCTGCCTACCAATGCAGGGGTTATGGGTTCAAGCCCTGTTCTGGGAAGATCCCACATGCTGCAGAGCAACTAAGCCTGTACGCCACAACTACTGAAGACCATGTGCCTAGAGCCCATGATCCACAACAGGAGAAGCCACCACAATGAGAAGACCATGCACCGCAGTGAGGAGTGGCCCCCACTCACCTCAACTAGAGAAAAGCCCGCACGCAGCAATGAAGACCCAACACAGCCAAAAAATAAATTAAATAAATAAATTCAAGAATTTGTTGGAGGTCAGCCATTTATAGCAAAAATGGAATCAGAATTCTCTCTGATCACCCTGCTCAAATAATACTTCTGTATCACTGTTTCCCCTTAGCAAGCCTTATTTTTCTTCACGGCATTTATAACCAGTCATGTGTTTACTTGTTTACCTCCCCCAACTAGACTGTAAGTTTCTTGAGAGTGAGGACTTTATCTTATTCACTGCTGCTCTCCCAAGTGCTTAAATCAATGCCTGTCACATAGTAAGCCCTCAGTATATATTGTTAAATGATTTAATGAATGAATGTATACATATTGGTCTCTTTACCAGGGTATCAGTCTATGTTTAATCTCAAATTCATCTCAAGAATTGAGAGAGCTGAAATATTTATAGAAAGGGGAAGAAAATTTTCCTTTGAACCAATGTGAAAATTTACTCAAGTGAAATTTTTAGACTACCTTTTAAAACATTTGCATCTCACCTGTCTAGAGATCAACTTATTTAGGCAACCTGAATTTAACTACTTGTGAATGATATAAAAAGAACTTCTGGGCAACTAAATAAGGATCACTGAATTCATACTGTGAAGAGCTCAAGGTTATTAATCATGGAAGAGTTCTTTAAACTCTGGCTCTAAGTATAATTATTTTATTTTTTGCTGCTTCTTACTGCATTGAATATTTGGATTCTCAGCCCATAGCATATTAGAAATAACTATTTAAGAGGGAGGGTTATGGGAGGAAATGCTTGGGGAAACTGGCAAATGATAGAAAAGGAGAAACAAAAATAACTATAAAGCAAACCCAAGAATTAAAAACTTGGCACTTTAACACTGCCCACGAAGTCCCAAGGACATAACTGCAGTGTAATATAATACAGCAATGAATACGTCTTACCTGACAGATGGCTTGCCTCAGAGGGAGCATCTCTAGAGAACCAGGTGGAAGCAGTGGGGCCTTTTATAACCTAGTCTCAACTCAAATTGTATCACTCTCACAATACTCCATTGGTCAAAGTCATAGAGTCTATCTCTTGACAGGAGGAGTATTGAAGAATTTGGGGACTCCAAACTCATGTCTGAACAGGAGGCACTGTTCAGCTGGAGCTGGTATCTGAGCTCAGAGGAAAGACCCCATGGGGCTGAGACCCAGGACTCTTAAGAAGGGTACTGCTGGGCTTCCCTGGTGGCACAGTGGTTAAGAATCCACCTGTCAATGCAGGGGACACGGGTTCAAGCCCTGGTCTGGGAAGATCCCATATGCCATGGAGCAACTAAGCCCGTGTGCCACAGCTACTGAGCCTGCACTCTAGAGCCCGCAAGCCACAACTGCTGAAGCCCACGTGCCTAGAGCCCATGCTCCACAACGAGAGAAGCCACCTCAATGAGAAGCCCATGCACCGCAACGAAGAGTAGCCCCCACTCACCGCAACTAGAGAAAGCCCACGTGCAGCAGCAAAGACCCAATGCAGCCAAAAATAAATAAAATAAAAATAAATAAATGTATTAAAAAAAGTGGTACTGCTGCTACAGGAAAAAACTGTTGCTGCCACAGTGATGGAGTGTTGTTGGGATGCTGTTCACAAGAGCCACAAGCCAGTGGCCCCTCATAAAAATGAAACAAAAATGAAAAGTCCTTTCTTTCTCCTCCAGCTTTTCAGTCTCTCTCAAATGCCCTAATTAGCAGAGCCTATTAGGGAGCATCTGGCAAGGCAGGAATGTAGTTTGTAGTCTCATCTCCTGCATCACAAACAGGATGGAATATAGAAGAGTGGATTTGGAGCTGAGATACATTAACTTAACAGCTGACCCATCTGGTGAGACTAAAAGAGAAAACGGGGAAAGCATAAATAACCAGTATCAGAAATGTAACAAGAAACATCACCACAGATGCTGCAAATATAAGGAAGATAAGGAGGTATTTTTAACAACTTTATGTGATAGGTACTTTTGTTTATGTTTGAAATTTTCCACAATGAAAAGTTTGAATTTTCAGCTCATAGCCTCATCTGGGCTTGATATATATTATTCCTTTAATACTCATGATGGTCCTGTTTTACACTGAGGAAAGACAGGCTCAGAGAAGTCAGGTGCCTCGCACATGATCTTAGTGTTATTGCCTGGATTTGAGCCCAGAGTTTTCTGTCTCCCCAAACCAATCAAGACCTTAGAAATCAACTAATATAACTTCTTAATTTGATGGTGAAGGAAACTGGGGCTCAGAGAGAAGTGACACTCAAGGTCACTGGCTAGTTGGAGTAGAATATATTGGATAATGATTAGACAGCACCTGAATTCAAATCCTGCTTCTAGCATTTACTAGCTGTAGCACCTTGAATGAAATGTTTGACCTTTTTTGAGACTTTCTCATATGCAAAACAGGAATAATAATACCTACCTAGTAGGGTAGTTTAAGAATGAAGTGTGTATAAAGCTCAGCGTCCAGTGCTTGCCCCCGTGTTGTAGGTACTTAACAAATAGTTGGGAGCGGTGGAGGTGACAGCAAGGGTTGGAATCCAGGGCTTCTCTGCCCCAGTCCAGGACTCTTCACTAAAGAGAAGAGAAAACATGGCAACTTTCTTTTAGAGATTAACATCTGAAAAATTGTCAGAGTAAGATTATATTCTAAGACAGTAAAGTATTCATAATCTATGATGCTTCTCTTTACAGTTCCGGTTTTGGGTACATTAGAATGGCATCATAGCCATGCTAAATTACTCAAATTCACACATACGTGCTCTTTTTCATTCTCTTATTTAAAGGAGAAAATTTTTCATGCTATAAAATTATGTTTTGCATATGTACTTATACTGTATATTACTATTCAAATACAGTTAAATCGTGTACTATATATAAACTATGTATGCTGTTAAGTTATGGACAGTTTAATAAATTTTTCAGAGATAAATTTAACTTTATTTTTGCTGTACGGACTGATATATTAGAATCTGATCTCATCTTTATTTTTTTAAAAATAAATTTATTTATTTATTTTTGGCTGAATTGGGTCTTCATTGCTGCACGCGGGCTTTCTCTAGTTGAGGCGAGCGGGGGCTACTCTTCGTTGTGGTGCACAGGCTTCTCATTGCGGTGGCTTCTCGTTGCAGAGCACGGGCTCTAGGTGCGCGGGCTTCAGTAGTTGGGGCTTGCAGACTCTAGAGTGCAGGCTCAGTAGTTGTGGCGCACGGGCTTAGTTGCTCCGCGGCATGTGGGTTCTTCCCGGACCGGGGCTTGAACCCGTGTCCCCTGCATTGGCAGGCAGATTCTTAACTACTGTGCCACCAGGGAAGCCCAGAATCTGATCTCATCTTTAGAGGTGACTCATTTTAAAGGATTCTCTGAAGAAGTGATACCTTCCTGGTTATTTCATACCTGTATTGTAATCCTGATAGAGGTGGTATAACCGTTTCTAAAATATTCTAGGAATACTCTACCTTAATTCTTACTACCATATATCTTCAGAGATGAAACTGGCAATCATGACATGAATCACATCAAGCATGAGCAGAATGCTCCCTACTAAACTACAAACTTCCTGAGGTTACAGTCTGAGAGTTGATCATTTCTGTCTTCCTTAGGATCTTGCCAACTGTTCTGCATAGAGTAGGTCCTCAAAAAACGGTTGCTAAATGAACAAAGTTTATTTGTCAGTGTTGCTTTTTCTTTGTATATACAGAGGCACTGTGGTTAAATTTGTCAGTAAGCCGGTTTGCGTGAACTTAAAAACTTGTCTGAACTTATTTACAAAACAGAAATAGACTCACAGACATAGAAAACAAACTTATGGTTCCCAAAGGGGAAAGGGAGTGGGGAGAGAGAGATAAATTAGGAGTTTGGGATTAACAGATACACACTACTATATATAAAATAGATGAACAACAAGGATCTACTATATAGCACAGGACACTAAATTCAATATCTTGTAATAACCTATAATGAAAAAGAATCTGAAAAAGAATATATATATATATATATCTGAATCACTTTGCTGTACACCTGAAACTAACACAGAATTGAAATCAACTATACTTCAATTTTTAAAAAATTTGTCTGAAAAGCTTTCCCCCCTCCCCTTTTCTTTCAGTTTATACACAAGAACACTTTACCTGAGATACAGGCCAAAGGTGAAGGTAAGTCCACTTCCTAGGGTGTGTGTGTGTGTGTGTGTGTGTGTGTGTGTGTGTGTGTGTGTGTGTGTGGAGGACAGAGGTAATGGGAGGATGTGATGGGGGTGGAAGAAGGGGGTGGGGTGGAGGGGTAGCAGAGAGAGTACAGGCTTTGGGACCAGATGCTCTTGGATCTTAAGTCTTCCACTTACTGCTCTATGACCTTGGGCAAGTCTCTTTTCTTTAAGCCTTAGTTTCTTCAATAGTAAAATGGAGCTGTTAATAGCTACATTGTAGAGTTATTTTAAAGATCTGAGATGATTTAAATGCCCAGCTCTATGCTTGACAAAGTAGATGCTTAATATATTTAAATAAATTAAATAAAAATAGTTTCTGAGATCTGGTGTAGACCTAGAAAGAATATGCTCTGCTCAGGTTATTAATACCAGGACAACCACTAGCAAACCACTGTAGTCATATCCCATGGGTTCTTTTTCATTCTTTTTCAGGGATAACATGGAACAATTTTATCTTCTTTCATTTTGTCCTAACTTGTTTCCAAACAGTTTCTCTTCGGAATCTGGCCGGTGATCCTGTTTGAGCCTCTCAGGAAGCAGTGATGAATTATTTCACCAATAAAACAAAATAGCACGTACCATAGGCCTGGTCAAATGATTAAGGAAATCTTTAGAGATCTACACGTTCAAATATATCATGACCATCGCAGCAAAGGAGTGACTTTCTAATCCTGCCAGCCATACAGAGAATGAGGAATGGGGCTTGTTGGATGTTTAGCTTGTGTCTTTATCTCATTTGTCTTCCTCCTCCTCACCATCACTCTAAGATGTTTCAAAAGAAACAGACATGATGTGTATGTATATACTCGAATGCTGGAAATATTGGGCTTTTCTTAACAGGTTAACAGTTTGTGCTGATCATAGGAAATTAACCTTTTTCCTTTTTTAACAAGGCTTGCATGTGAATTAAACTTTTCTTAATATTTGATTAAATAATGAAAACAGTCAGCTAAGGACTGGCAAAACCCCATATCCAGATGGCCAGCTGTGAGGCAGCACTTAGCTATTTCAGCCTTGATTTATATTTTTGTCATAGTAACCTCATGGATGGTTTCCCAAGGTAAAAAAAAAGAAAAAAGAAAAGAGCTATCTGTGGGATTCTGGTAGTTCTTCATTGTCTGCCTCTGTGCTGGTCCGAGTGTTATAAGCAAGCTCAGACCTGCCGTTTGGTTCTATACTTGTCACATTCCAGATTTGCGGTGGGCTCTGGGATGTCGTTTGTGGTCACATCCCAGCAGGGTGGGTGGGCCATCTTGTAACCTTTATGAAGGCCACCAGGACACCTGTAGAATGTTCCACCTCCACCCAGTTAAAGGTGGTTGCTCCGTTTCCTTTGATCTTTGCAGATCTTTAAGTTGTCACTGTTTTTATGGCTAGGCAAACATGATTGGTGGGCAAACATATTTCATCCTCCTAGAATAACTCATTTGAAGTTACCAGTAAATACCGTTATACTCTGACTTTTAAAATTATGCAATATTTTCCAGTTTTCAGAGAGGCCGTGGTTAGGACCAGGGAAATGTGTTGGGTGAACTAGAGCTAAAATGATCAGGATCTTATGTACATAAAGCTTATTAGAATACCTGCTCCTTCATTTTGTTGAAGGAAAGAGATATAAGGATTGAAAACAGCTCTAACTTACTTGAACTTGTAACAGAACTACCAAAAATTAAAGTGCTAAGACATGGCAGTGAAATCTCATTGTAAGGCAGCTAGTTCTAATTTGGATTTGAATGTATAACAGATTGAATCACTCTTCACAAACTTAACAACTGCCTGGAATAAAAACCTGATTTGACCCATTTGCTCATATATCACCATATTTGTAGCTCTGTACCATTTAGCATTTTTACAACTTTTCCCTGCTTATACATTATTATAAAATCCAGATTGTTTTTTACTACATGGTGTCATTACCCCAGATTAAATTCTGAGCTACGGCTTCCAAAGGAAAGTCACTTTTTTCTTAAGCAAAGGTATAAGACACCTTTGTTGTTTTTCTAGTATTCAGTAAGAAGCCTTGGTACAAATTTAAAACAAATACAGATTTTGTTGTTTTTCTTCACTTGCTGGCCTTAGTTTTAGTCCAAGTACTATTTTCCTTACTTTAGCATGCCAACATGCCATTAGGCAGATACTTCCCACCTGCTTTTATGATCCTCCAGCAAGAAAAACACTTGCCAAAATATAAATCTAAAAGAACTTTGGTTGTGCCTTAGGAAAATATAAACTAAACAGTTCCAACACAAGCCTGTAAGACTGTTCTTTATTTTGCCACAAGATTCTGGCGTCTGGCTACATTCGTGTGCAACTACCTAGGCTGTTAGTCATCTAACAATTTTTAATGAGTTCATTTGTTTCACACCATTGTCGTTTTTGTAATTTTCACTAAGAAATACTTCTGTATAAAGAATCTGTATAAAAACAAAGATGCATCCTTCCTAACAATGCTAAACGCTGTGAGGCTAAGGTTCTGCAGTATTAAGGTCAGATTAAGGGTACAGAGAGCATGCCCTAACACTGAGGCCCTTTAGAGCAGTTTGTTGAATGAGCAATTCAGCCACTGCCACCTGTAGTTTCTTATTGAATAAAGCTGTCCAGCACCTTAGAGACTTGGAACACTGTGGCCAAGTCTTCAAAGACCCTTGTTTCTGTTGTAAAAACAAACAGCGTGAAACTGCTCAGCAAAGAAGTTTTAGAAGGGTTGAGCAGAAAGCAGAGACTAAATCCAGGTTCTTTAATTCTCCAAGTTAGTTTTTGTCTCACACATGGCTCCCTTTTTAGCAACCTAAGTATTAGCACACTCAAGACTTTGTATCTGTGCCACATCAAGTATTGTGGAAATACTGGTGACCTTTAGGATATTGCTAAATTGTCTTTATTTCAATATGGCTTAATTTTTTTCCCTTCTAGGACTCTGGGTTGTATTATTACAGGGTTGGGTTATTACTGTCCCCCCACCCACCCACTTTATTTTCTTGAGAGAGTCACTGTTAACTAGAGTGTACAAAAAAACCTGTTTCCTTTTGAGCAGATAGTAGTTTGTGTGCATATCAACTGACGTGAAAGGTGCTCGCCTCTGAGCCCTATAGCAAATTGTATTCTAGAAAACATTAGTACTTTATGAGGATGTGAAAGACGCAGTTAGCATGCACATTTTATTATACTACCTATGCTGCCATTTTCACTCCAGAAAATTGAAAGCAGTTTGACTCTTTTTAAGGAAAAACTAGGTGAAAGGTGGTTGTGTTCATCTGATTGGTTACTCTACCTGCCTACCCCTTTGCACCTTGGTGCTTTCATGAAACATTGCCACTCCTGAAGTGATCTCTTTTATCCTTGTGATATTATATAAATTAATGATGAACAGGAGAAACATTTGTTTTTGAATAATCCACAAATGAGACCCCCAAATAGTGGTATTTGGTTTAGAATTAGATCAAATATTATGGTTTAACCTCAGTGCAAAATTTCCAGGACTGGGCTTTCCTTACACCAAGAGGGTTTTTCATATACCAAGGAGAGGAAGAGGTGTGAGTCAAAGAAAATCAAGAGACCAAAAACTTCAGGTACACGATGCATGAAAATCTTTAAATGCCTGAAAAAAATTAAGTTCTGTTTTAATGCCAACACCCTCAGAATTTAGCCTATGTCCCTATAGGTGACTAATAATTTAGTTCAAGGATTTCTTATGAGTCCTATGGGTTGCATATTACTTTGCTCTTGAAGAAAATCATCTGTTGCTAAGTTTAACAGTTTTAGCTCTCAATGCCACATTTACATGACAGAAAAAATTATTCTAGCCCTGTGGTTTATGATGTGCTATTAGATAAGTGTTCATGTAAAACCGATGTTTCAAAGAGAACCAGTTCTAATTGGAATTTGCAACTAAGTGGCAATTTGCAGATCTACCTCTGTCTTACATTGTGCATCATATCAATACCATAATATCATTAGTTTGATCACTTTGTCTTATTTTTCAATGTCTAAAATTACGCTTACTCACCATGCTGTAAACATTTGGAAGTAATGACTGAAATTTGGCTAAGTGTCCGTTGTGCAGGGGGCAGTAGGTGAAAAAAAGGAACCGTCAAGATCCATCTGAATGGAAAATTTCAGTGCTGTTTTTTAAACTCCTGCACTTCCTTTAAGAATAAGGAAACTTTTATGTCTAATTGGAGTTGCTGGCTGGCAAAAAGCTGCCTGTGTTGCTGAGGTTTATGGGAGCGTGCCACTGTACTGAACGGTTTCTCCAGTTGCAGAGGAACGCCTCTCCTCTACCCTCTTAGATTCAGTTGTTGAGGCCTGTGAAATAAACTGACAAAGGACAGATTAGCAAGAGAAAGGGCAGATTTTTATTTACATATGTAAATGGAAGTTCAGAGAAAAATGTGACTTGAGGCAGAATTTGCAGCTTATATACCATCCTAATAAGAGAAGGGGACAGCGAGAAAGGGCACTTAGGGGAAAACAAATGACTTTTAGGAAAGATAAATGGGCCCTTAGGAGAATAGGTAGGAGATAAGATAGTTCTATGACAGTGTCTTTTTAGATGTGGTACTGAAACTCCCAGGAGAGGATTTGACAGTTGAGTCCTTTAGGGAGGTTCTGCTTTTAGTCAGATAAAAAGGGAATTCAGGAAAAAAGCCTCTTCCTGCATCTGTTGATTCTCAAATGCATTCAGCTTAAAATGTTTTTTATGCCACAGTGGTGTATTCCGGACCCTTTTATTTCCCGTCTAAAACTTTCCAAGAAGTTTCACCGACCAGAAGCCAAGTTGGTGGCTGTAGTGAGAAGATTCAGGTTAGAAGTTAGGAGATAGGAGATCTGCAAAGGGAAGGAAGGCATAGATTTATGAAGAAACAAAAGGAAAAGCAAAAATTAATAGTTGGAGCAGATTATATAAACTCAGTATTTGAGTACAGAGGGCAGTCAATCAAGAGGATTTCTAGATGTTGGTCTTAAGGCATCTTTAAACAGTGGAGTCAGGATAGTAGTGGCAGTCTCACACACGTGGTTATTTCCCAGAGCTCAAAGGACCATGTTCTGGTGAACTTCCAGAGTGGCCCAAACTGTTGTGGTGGTAAATCCCTTAAAGTTACATCCAGCTTCAGCTTGCAGGGCTTCAGGAAAAGGGCAGTTTTAGTTCTTGGTAATGCCAAGTCAGAAGGGTGGTAGAAGATAATCAAGGTAAGACGATTTTTGTTTGCAAAACAAGTCTAGTCTCATCAAACTTGGCCTGACTGTTTATATAAGTGCAATGAGAATAGTAATTGATGACATAGGCCTTTTGAACTTTTATTAGGAATCCCAGATTGGACTTTTAAATTCCTCGAGTCTAGGAATCCAAGCTGAGAACTTGCCATCAGACTTCTCTTGCATGCCTTCAGATTTGGATGAATCCCTCCTTCTTCAGGTCCCCAAAATACCTTAAGCTTTCTGGTCCTGCTAGGAAGCGGCCTTCCTAACTCACCCGTAAGTCTGGGACCCCTGTAGACCAGGCACTAGGCAGTTTTCCAGGAGGGCTTTGTAAGCACTGGCTCCTTAAAGTCAGCCTTATTAATTCCTTAAAACTGGTCATATCTATGCACATCATCCTCAAATATGACATTCCAGTCAAAGCCTTGGTAATATAATCAGTGTTTCCAGTTGTGTCCTGTTACAGGGAGAACAAATTCTTATTGAACTTGTTCAAATAACTATATTGCCATGGAAATAAGTATTCAATAAGAGTTTTATCCAAACTTTGGAGGGTTCAGACAGGGAGAAAAGATAAATGCTTCATTTTTGTTTACAAAGTTGTGAGTTACTAAATTGCTGTAAGTGCTAGATAGCTTAAGAGAAAAGGCGTTCCTTAAATCCAGAAAACAGAATGTTAAAGAACCAGCAATAAGGGACTTGCCTGGTGGCGCAGTGGTTAAGACTCCGCGCTCCCAATGCAGGGGTACCCGGGTTCCATCCCTGGCCAGGGAACTAGCCAGGACTAAGGAGCCTCAACTAAGGAGGCTGCCTGCTGCAACTAAGGAACCCGCCTGCCGCAACTCGGACCCGGCACAACCAAATAAATAAATAAATATTAAAAAAAAAAAAAAAAGAAGGACCAGCAATATTCCAAGCAAAAGTCATAGAAGGAATCATAATCATTCTTCATCACTCTACTCAGTCCCATGTGATAAATTCAGGTCTTTCTTGATTTTGGTTAGCAATTTCATGAACCCATGAGCTTCTCCGTTAGTTCTGGAAATCCTTATTAATTCCAGTGGTGTGATCTTAAAGTTACGTAAGCCTGTACTTCAGGGTACCTGTTACAGTCTTTTCCATGGATCTCTGAGAAGATCTTGAAAATGAAGCCTGTAGCTGATTACAAGAGTTTTCAGGAAGGCATCAGAGTAAAACAATATCTGTGAATGACAAAAAGCTTAAAATGGCTATGGTTAAAGGTCTGATGAGTTCATTAAAATGTAGTTGACAAGGAAATTTGGTTGACTCTGACATTCAGCATTTCAAGATAAATGGAGTTATGACATTATACCAGGACATATCATGGACAGCTATGACATTAACAAACTTCTAGAAATTTCATACAGTTTCTGAAATACTTATATTAATAACACATACCCATGGAACTATAATCTAGGGAAGGTTAAGCATCACTTATTTGACAATGCTTGCCATGCAATTTAACATATCAAATAAACCTAATTAGTTTAACACCTCTCTTTTTACGAAGTGAGAGAACAAATCCTTTGAGATTTTCCAGGGGCCCTCTGGGAAATCTCAAAGTCAGAGGTCAAAAAGACTTCATTTAGAATTTGATTTGGAGAAGTTGTTAAAAGGTTTGAACGCTTAATTAAATAATATTATAGGTCACTGTGAAAAAATACTTACCTATGTGACCAAAGTGACAGTAATTGCTTTGTCTCATTAAATACAGACCAATAATCCAAGAAACTCCATCCTTTTAACAGGGAATTTCAACCTCTAGTTTTGCATTTGTACACTATTGAGCTCTTTGTGTGTGTGGTGAAGGCAAGTACAGCATTTATTGCAGGCACCAAGCAAGGAGATCAGGCAGTTCATTGAGCTCATTTTTAAAAAATTATAAATAAATGCATTCAGTCTTAGCCAGCTTGACCACATGAATAAGATATTCTCCCCGCCCCCATTCCCTTCTCTACCTCTCCTCCTCCCCCCACCGTCTGCAGACCCTTTACAACTTTCTATACCCGTTCAGGTTTTTGTCTTTACTTTCCTCTTTCTCATTCTGGAAAACCATTTGACAACCTCTAAGCAACTACTTTAGGACAAAATTACTCTCCTTTTTTCCTTAACAAAAACACATCCTTGGGCTTCCCTGGTGGCGCAGTGGTTGAGAGTCCGCCTGCCAACGCGGGGGACGCGGGTTCGTGCCCTGGTCCAGAAGGATCCCACATGCCGCGGAGCGGCTGGCTGGGCCCGTGAGCCATGGCCGCTGAGCCTGCGCGTCCGGAGCCTGTGCTCTGCTACGGGAGAGGCCACAACAGTGAGAGGCCCGCGTACCACAAAAACAAAAAACAAAAACACACATCCTTCATTTCTTTCAGACCTTTCAAGATTGCTTTCCTTCTTTATTGTTTCTAGTATTTTTATTTATGTATATTGATTAGAATTCTTAACCCTTAGTAACCTTAATTTCCAGTGAAAATGAGGAAGTAGACAATTGTGAACTGTCACATCCGAATTCTGTAGTAGATTAACAAATTTATGAATACACCACCTCAATGTATAGAAGCATTTGTTTCTTTTTTTTCTTTATTTAGTTTTGTCTGAGTTGGGTCTCCGTTGCTGCACGTGGGCTTTCTCTAGTTGGGGCGAGCGGGAGCTACTCTTTGTTGCGGTGCACGGGCTTCTCATTGCGGTGGCTTCTCTTGTTGCAGAGCACAGGATCTAGGCATGCAGGCTTCAGTAGTTGTGGCTTGCGGGCTCTAGAGTGCAGGCTCAGTAGTTGCGGCACACAGGCTTAATTGCTCTGCGTCATGTGGGATCTTCCCAGACCAGGGCTCGAACCTGTGTGCCCTGCATTGGCAGGCGGATTCTTAACCACTGCGCCACCAGGGAAGCCCAGCATATGTTTCTTTATAGTACGGTTTTTGAATGTGGTAAAAGGACATGTTTATCAACAAACCCAAACATCTTTAGTCCCTCTGTAAAAATAAGTCAAAAGTAGATAAATTTATGCTTAGTAATTAATGTTTCAGTATTTTATCTTATTTGGACATTACCTAGACCCAGGTAAAGACACTTCTTCACTTGAAATTCACACTGAAGATAAAACTCTAGCTTTAGACCGTAACCTTTCACCTTGGGTAATGAAACCTTGACATATTTGAGGGAAAGGTGGAAAACAGAGTTGGCAATCAGAGCAGCTAAGGAGAAGACAGATCACTAAGGAATTTAAGCAGTATTGTTACCTACAGATTTTCTGCTGTTGTTGATGCACATTTGGAATAAGCGGTACTGACCACCATCTTTACACACTTTAAATAGCTGGTATTGTTTCACAAGACCTTCATTATCATTAAATCAGCAAATTGCTGCCTGTTTTGATTGGTAGCTAGCGTAGAAAATGATCACAAGACTATTTCCTACTAGAAAACCCTAAAACCCACTCAATTACAGGCCTGCAAGTGACCTAAAATTGTCCCACTCTGTTTAGCTCAACAGCTGTCAGTATTACAGCACCAATCACAGGTCACACTTGGCTCACAGTTCCTTTTTAACCCTTATTACGAGACCTTCATGGCTTTTAAGGAGCACAGTGTTGCGATGTGGACAAGATTTAGTCATTGGTAATTTAAATATTTACAAAAACGTCGTAAAGCTTCTGAAACTTCTCTGGCAAGTGTTAGATCTGCAGATCATCACTTTTAAATCGAGTGTGCAGAAGTAACTCTAAGGTTGCAGCGGAGCACATTTATTAGAGAAATCTTTAAGCACAGAAATATGGTTCCCTACAAATATTCATCCTGACATCATCTGCACCTAAGAGAAAATGATGAAAGTTCTGTGATATCAAATGGCTCTGGACCAGGGGTTGGTAAACTACAGCCCACAGACGAAATGCAGTCTGCGGTTGTATGGCCTGCAAAGTAAGAATGATCTTTACACTTTAAAAGCATTGTTGAAGCATACAATAATAAGAAGAGGAATATGTTACAGATGTGTGTGGCCTGCAAGGCCTCAAATGTTCACTATCTCATTCTGGGAGTTTGCCCCCCATTCTCTAGACCTTCTGCAAATATGGAAGGACAAAAGTCCTTCCTACTGCACTTCTCCATAGGGTGATTCCAGTGTGTATTTGTCAGAATGAAATATCTTATACATTTGAGACATTGCTCACTTCTTTGTTGAATGTAATCATAGAGTTTGTGTTTGAATATTTACACTATAAAGTATTTCTTCATACCAGTTTTACTAGATTGGCAACAACCTGCTGCAAAGTGCCTAAATCTTTGGGGAAAATTACATGATTTTGTTTTTGTTATAAAGGAAATTCCATTCCCTGCTATAAAGTCCAGAAATGCTACTTGCATTCAGCTTTTGAGTTGACTTCCAGAAAGATGAGATCATCTGACCATTTTTTTCTCATGCCGTATAAAATGTGTCATGTGGTAATGTCAAGGAACTAATAAACTATCGTAGTTGTGTACACTTTTTTTTAACTTTCCAAAAGGAGCAGTTCAAAATCCTTTCCACAATTAGTACTTGTTTCTTTTGGCTCTTTTAGAACTAAATTACTTAATAGCAATTAATAAATGAATCATTTTAAGAAATAGGTATAATTTTTGTTTAATGTATTATAAGGCATTGTTTACTATCAAGCATTTCCATACTTTGGATATTTCTGAGTCATTTATCAGTGTGACCATTAGGTAAACTTTCCAAGCTAATACAGGTTTTCCTGGTTTCACTTTGGTGCAGATATTTGTTCTACTAGTGATTATTTAATAAACATAGGTGGTCATGAATCTATACAAGGAACTAACCATTTTCAGGTGATCTCAGGCTTGCTTATTCACTTTTTCTATTTGATTTGCCAAATAGAAAGTTATTTTTCTAGAAGATAGAATTGTGTAATTTTATACACAATTCTGCTATAATCTAGGCTATATTTCAGCATTAATCACCTCGCTATAGGTGAAAGTATTAAATGATACTGTTTTGAATAAGACTTCTGGTAATGTTTTATCTCTGGTTTATATTTAATGTATCTATACATTTATATAAAGGCAGGGCCACATGTTTAGTTATACAGTTTGTGCACTGCACAATGGTACCCAGTTGGGGGAGGGGGTTAGTACAGGCTGAAGCCTCACGGTATGTGCCTTGGAAGGGTTGCGTCTCACGACACACTTTTTTCCCATTTCTGAGTGAAGGGGGCTGTATAGGCCAGCAGCAATCCTGTTCATGGGAAGGATGTTTAGAAATTTTGACTTTTTTTGTGATTAGTCTTAAGTGATACTGCAGTAAATTTCTACTCCAAGCCTGGGTGATTTACAAGGTTAAAAGCTAATAACTTTTCAATTAAACATTAATGATCCATAAGTACACGGCATTCTTAACTTTATGAGCTCTGGAGTAAACGCATGAACCTTCCAGCTTCACACAATGAAGGGGGACATATTGGAAACAGAAAAAACTTACTGCATAAGCCACATATGTCTAGGGTCCTATCTTTGGCAATGACCAAAGTGCCTTATAAGATGTAAAACAAATTAGAATTTCCTACAACTCACCTAGTTTTCCAAACAACAGCTTTTCAAATACTAGCTTTCCTAGCCAAGCCTGCATGAATTGATCGTTTCCCTCACTGTCGACCATATGATATTCTTCAACTAGTCCCTCTTTTGTGTGTCAGGGAGGGGCAGCCTTGCCTGGATCAACAGATAGACGCTGGCAAGAGGTGAACCAGGATCCTTGCCTGAGGACTCAATTTGGACCATGCTTTGTGAAAGGGATGACTGAAAAGGAGTTAAGATTGCTTCAATTCCACCTCTGAAGAGTACACACTTTTCTTTTTTTTTTTAAAGAGTCTTGATAGATGGACTTTTTAAATATATATTTTATTTATTTATTTATTTGCTGTTCCAGGTCTTAGTTGCGGCAGGCAGGCAGGCTTCTTAGTTGTGGCTCGTGGGCTCCTTAGTTGAGGCATGTGAACTCTCAGTTGTGGCACACACATGGGATCTAGTTCCCTGACCAGGGATCGAACCTGGGCCCCCTGCAT
>NC_041229.1:56002747-56020536 GCF_002837175.3 Physeter macrocephalus | reverse complement strand
TACACTCAGGCTTCTCCTCCTCAAGGGCTCTGCCTGTGGGCTGGGAATTTTCTGACTGGCTCTGCGCTCTGTGCTTAGCCAATGGCCCAGGAAAGGTGGAAGGACAAACACTGGTCTTGAGAAGCGGGCCCTATGGTGACAAAGGTGAGGGTCTGCGCTGCCCCTGACCCCTTGGTCTCATTGCCATATAGCAAGTCCTCCAAGCTGGGCTAAGGACAGGTGCAGGGGATGGAGAAGGGATGGTAGCTTTGCCACTCATAAGTCCTGGCCCAGCTGGAGGCTCTGGAGCTGACTGTCTGAATTGGAATCTCAGTTCACCTCTTCCTCTGTGGCCCTGTGCAAATGACTTAACCTCTCTGTGCCTTGGTTTCCTCATCTATAAAATGGGAATGCTAACCGTACGTGTCTCACAGGTTGTTCTGCACAGCTGGGCACACAGCAGGTGCCCAGTCATTGCAAGCCGCTTCTGATTGTTCCATTCGGGGTGTCCCAAGGTGGCCGCTGGACTCCAGGGCCAACCCCAGGTGCCGCCAACCTCAAGTCATTTCTCTATCTTGAGCTGGCAAACCCGTGCCTCTCCTGGCAGCGGGAACACACCCAGACCACCTCCTCCTCTCCGCTCCCTCCCAGGCTGGCAGATTTGCCCCAGGTCTCTGCTCTATCACAGGGAGTCAGGGCAGTGCCGCGCCTGGAACCAGGGAGTCTGGAGCCCTGAACTCGGTCTCTCCCAGGGGCCAGAGAAGTGTCTGGGGCAGGCTGGGGTGGCTGGACCTGCCCACAGGCTGCCCTGGCAGTGCCACTTAGTGGGGAGGAGAGCTCTATTCCGGGGGCTAGGCTCTGTCTCATCCATCCACTTGCCTCATGACCCTAGGCGTCCCTGCCCCATCCTGGGCCTCGGCATCCTCCTCTGTGGAGTGGGTGGTCCTGGCTCTGTGCAGAGCCCACAAGGGGGAGGGATGCATTGGAAGTCACTTCCTCTCATGCCAGGCGGTAGCTGTCTCTTTTCCCATGGTGGGGATATGGCTGGGGTCCTCCAGGTACGAAGCCCCCCTCCACCCTTATCCTGCCTGCCCTTCCGGGCCCCAGGGAGGCAGATGCTAAGTCATGGCTCCCTCTGGCTCAGAGTTCTGAGCTGGGCCTGGGAGATAGGATAAGGAGGGCAGCTGGGTGGGAGGCAAAGCCACTACTTCCTGAGAGCTCATTGGGTTTCCGGCCTCACTGGGTTTCCATGACCTGGGGCAGTGTTACTCAGACCTGTGGCATCCCGCAGTCTGTGCTCTGGGGGAGCCTCTTGCAACTTGGCCCTGGGTCATCCTGAAATCCCATCTGGAGTGCTCATGCCCTCAGGGGAGTTACAGCCCTCAATCTGGCCCTCCCAAACTCTGGTTTTCCCAGGCAGAGGTGGCAGCAGGAGTCCTGAACCCCTTAGTGAGACCTGATGGCCCTTTGCCCCGTTTTCCCCTGCCAAGTGCTCTGCCTGCATGTTCTGTGGAGTCCTTACACAGCTCTGCAAGCATAATAATCTACTTGCTTTTTACAGGGGAGGAAATGGAGGCTCAGAGAGGTTGAGCCACTGGCCCAAAGTTGCACAGCCGGTAAATGGGGAGCAGGAATTTGAATTCTGTCTTCCTGATTCTGCTGCCCTCTGCTGGCTGCCTCCGGTAGGACCTCAGTAGCTCTGTTGCGATTGAACTGGTTCAGGAGCATCAGCTGAAGTGGAGGCAGGCCATTGCTGTGTGGCTGGGGTATGTTGTTCAACCTCTCTGGGCCTCAGTTTCCTCATCTGCGAAATGAGCACCATGCCCACCTCTCAGGACCATGGTGAGGATAGATCACGGTGCCAGCAGGAAGGAAGGCATGTCTCAGTGTTTACCTCCCCCAACCCCGTATTGTCGCCCCCCTTGGAGAGCAGTCACTCACTCTCAGCTCTGTAGAGTGAAGATGCTGATGGGTGAGGAGGAGGGGACTGGGGTGGGCACTCGGGGAGCTCTGGGGGTGTCTGCTCAGCTCTGCTCGGCATTTGCTTGCTGTGTGTCCTTGAAAGTCACTGCCTCTCTCTGAACCTTCATTCCTCATCCATAAAATGGAATAAAAATGCCACACTGCTCAGGTCGGGTGAGGGTCAGATGAGACAGCCCGAGGATGTGCCCACATGGGTCCTGGGATGGTTGTCTCCTCGCTTCTCCCTGGCCCTTTGCACTCGTCATGTGCAATTTTGATGTGTTTCTGCCCTGCATCTCACCCCACTTTGTGACTGTGGGCCCCTGAGAGCTGGCTGGGACGGGCCCCGCAGGGCTGCTGGTGCTGGAGGATGATGGACACTGAGCCCTTGCTGGTCAGGAGACCACAGAGGGCACCGGGTCCAGCCCCTCGAAGTCCTTCCACAGTATTTGCTCATCATCCAAACTATGGCAGAAGAGCAGAGTTCTTCAGCCAGAGGAGGGGAGAAGGGCTGTCTGGGCAGCCCTGGGGGAAGCTGGATTTGGAGAAACTGACCCAGGGCCCCAGTTGGCAAGGGGAGGCGGGCGAATCTCCACGCAGACAGTGAGGTCTCCTCTCGGCTTCTCCACAGGACATATGCGAGGACCCCCGCCTCTTTGTGGATGGCATCAGCTCCCACGACCTGCACCAGGGCCAGGTGGGCAACTGCTGGTTTGTGGCGGCCTGCTCGTCCCTCGCTTCCCGTGAGTCACTGTGGCAAAAGGTGAGGCCTGGGTCAGGCAGGGGTGCTGGGGAGACTGAACTCAGCCTGGTGCCCTCCCCATCAGATGGGGGAGGTGCAGCCTGAGTGAGCAGGTGAGACGTTATGACGGCCTGTGTGGGGATGGGGCGGGGTGATGCCAGGGCTCCCCAGTACTGACTGAGCATCAGAATCACCTTCCCTGCCCCTGCCAGCTCAGGGACAGGTGCTGGGAATCTGTATAACTCCCAGTTCTGATGCGTCCGCTCTTGACTGTTGGGGGCCCACTGTGCAGAATATGCACCTGTGAAATGTGGAGGCTGCCTAAACCATGCGCAGTGTGGAGACCCCACTAACTGCGGCTCAGGAGACCCCTGCCGGTACCTGCTGTGTGACTTGGCCAGCCCTTGTCCTTCTCTGGGCCTCACTCTTCTCACTCTGAACAGCTGGAGTGATCCAGACAGTCCGGTTTCATGATTCATGGTTCCAGGTAGCTGATATTCTGGACCAGAACCACAGGGTTTTAGGCTGGAAAGAATGGGCTCCGGTCCTGACACTTCGCCCTCTTGTGGCAGCATTCGGCGGTGCAGCCCTTAAATCCAACACTCGGAGCTCCCTCCTTGGGGAAGCAGGGAGGCTGGAGTTGTGGTTTCTAACGAGTAACTGATGGGGACCGCATCCTGGGTTCCCACGCCAGCAAATACAAGTCATTGCCCCTTTCTCATCCCTGCCCTTTCTGCTCTTTCTGTAGGGACTAGCAGCAGGGCTTAAGAGCACCGGGCATCCGAGTCTTACAGGCTCAGGTGCGAGTCCCAGCCTCGCCATTTCATAGCTTTGTAATTAGCCTCAGGTCACTCATCCAGAAAGTTGGGATATCAGAGTAGCTCCCTCTCGGGGAGCTGTGAGGGTGGAACAAGGTAGTGGGCTTAAAGGGCCTTGTGCAGTGCAGCGCTGCAGTGACCAGTGTTGTGATCATTAAGATTCATGGAACATAATGGGTGTTCCTGGGCAAACAGGGTGCAAGGGGCAGATGAGTTTGTTCTCATCCTCTGAGGCATCCCTCAGCCATCAGAGGGAGCTGTGCCCTTCGCCGAGGCTGGGACTGTGGTAGGTGTCCTGTTGTCATGTCTTCTGAACAGGGGTGTGACCTCTCAAAGCCACCCCCAAGTGGGCATCCCTGGGGCCTGGCCCCGGTGGTCCTGTGGGATACGGGAAGCTCTGTGCTGTAGGCCCCTTGGCAGAGGCCACTGCTGAGATCCGTAGACATGGGTGGTCATGAGGCGTCCAAGCTGGGAGGGCCTTGGAGAGCCTCATGGCCCACAGAGGCTCGGGGTCTGGCGCTGTTCTTTGGGTGTAGAGCTGTCCTCACCCTCCTGCCTCCAGGTTCCAACCCCCTTCTCTGAGCCCAGAACAAGGTGCCCCGGTCAGGGCTCCGTCGTCTGCGGCCGGAGGTGGCACATGGGAACCCTGTGGGGCTGGCCTACGCTTCCCATCCTGCCCTGTAATTGCCTGTTTATCTGTGATCTCCCCTCTCGAGCTCACAGACAAAGCTGGTCTATATCTTCCTGCTGAGCCCAGCAGGAGCCCGGCACAGAGAGGGCTCAAGAAGGTTTTGAGAACAGAGTTCTTTCCCAGCGACTGGCCAGCAGCCCCAGGCCTCCTGGGGCCTGCAGTGGGGCCGGGGCCTGGCCCGCTATGTCCCCTCCTGGGGAGCGGGCTGTCTAGTCATTTGTAGAGATGAGCCTCAGCTTACTGTGTGCCCTGCCCTGGGCCCGACCCCTGGGACAGCTCTCCACCTAGCAAGTGGAAGAAGGGGCCCCAGACCCGCAGGCAAGAGGCTTGTCGTTGATGCTTTGTGACCATGGGCAGGCCTGTGTTAGTCTCTGGGCCTAAGGTTCCTCCTGCAGGGCGTTAGGGCACCCAGCCTGGCTTGTCTGGAAGCTTCAGGGGCAGATCTCCAGGAGCTTAGGTCCCTGGGAGGTTGGGCGAGGCAGGCTGCTCTGGGCTAATTGCACTCTGCCTTCTGGTGCTGCTGTGTTGACAGACCCTGGGTCCCGGCAGGAGGCACGAGGCCTCGGGGAGCTCATTACTGTGCCTTACCTCCCCTCCTGTCCCTGCTGACTGGGCCCTGTTTGTTGTCACCCCTCACTTGCTGGGCCTGTTTCCCTGCAGGGCCTCCCCTGCCCCACCCTGTTTTCTCCATGGAACGGGGGGCGCTCAGCCTGAGCTGCACCCCTGCTTGCTCCACCCACCTCACACTCTGGGGATGCTGAGCCTCAGATGCAGGCGTCACGCCCCCGACACACATGCCCCCTTCTCCAGGAAGCCACCCCTTTACCTCTAGTACTTGACACGGCCTGGGGCCGACAGGCACGGGATTTGAAGCCAGCCGGTCCTGGGTTTGATTCTGGCTGGGTTTCTCGCTAGCTGTGTGACCTTAGCCAGGTCATGTTTCTTCTCTTGGCCTCTGTGTAAACCTGACTTTTCCAGTCCCCATGGTGGTGGGAGGATTAAAGGAGCCCACGGGGTAGGGGTGCGGGGCAAGCCCATGGCATTTAGCGGCAATCTAAATCCCTCTCTGCCCCTCCTCTGGCCTCCCACCTATTCCTCTCCTCTGCCGGACACTTCTAGGAAGCAGGCCTCCCCGTCCTATGGGATCCCCGATGGGGGCATTATGGTCTCCCCAACTTGACTGTGCATTCGCTGAGGGCAGGGCAGTGGACTTTAGGTGACCAGGTTTTGTGGACCAGAAGTCAGGATGTGACAGCAGGGTGGAGCATTTGCCGTTAGCCTGGCCTGGCCCGGCCCAAGCCAGGTGAGTTCACCTTCCCTAGAGCCTGGTGTGGCCCCAGGCACGAGGGCAGGTCTGAGCCCTGCTCTGAGTCACGGGGTACCCGGGCCCAGGAGGAGACAGCCATGTCCCCGGTGGTGGGAGAGCAGAATTGAGCAGAAACCCAGCGGGGTGCCCGAGTGTCTGAGAGCAAGTTTTGGGGGGTGGGCATCCTGGGCCGGGGCCTAGGGGAGGCACCTGCTGGCAGGGCCTGGCAGTCTTTTAGTTCCACTTAAAAACGTTTCCCATCCCACCCCCACCCGTGTTATATGAGCGATCCCCGCCCTTAAGCATATAACAGTTCGTGCACCACACGATAATTGAGCACCAGCTATGCCCCAGCACCATTCTAGGTACTGGGGACAGGTGATTTTAAAAAGTACCTGGAAACAACCAGTGTTGAGGGTTTTCTACATTTCCTTCTAGTCTTTTATCCATTTGGGGTTAAAGAGGGGCTTGTTCATTTGTTATGATCACATTTTTGCAGTCACGGATGCAAGTCTGGACCTTGCTTTTCCCTTCTCTGTTCACTCCTACGTCCAGTCTTTGGTGGGGCCTCCCAAGGCATCTGGTGGCCAATCAGAGGTTTGTCGGAAGCAGTGGGCCAGCCCCACCGGCAGCCTCCCGCCTGCCCTTCCTTCCCCTCTGGCCATCCTTGGTCCCCAGGCTCCCTCCCTCCTGCCCTGCCTGTCTGTGAGGGACAGGCAGTTTAACACTTGCTCTGTGGTTTTCTCGAATACCATCGGGGAACTGGTGCCAGCAGCCCCCAGAACTGACCCAAGGGCTTGAGGTGTTGTCTTAACAGGATCAGGTGTGTGGTCCCCTTTGGGGACCCTCTTGCTGTTTGTGTGTGTAGCCCAAGACCCCACTGACTTACTTAGCTTCCATCTAGCAATTGACTGTGCTTGTGGTCCACTAGACCCTTCAGATTGTTTTCAGTTGTTACACTTTGGCCTGTGCTTCTGTCCTCTTTTCTGTGTGTGGCAGTGTCATGGCAGCTTCCCCTCTCCCTCACCCCCATCCCCAGTTACGCTCACATTTCTTCCATTTGCCCACATAATAGCTGAGCTCCTGGTTCCCCCTCAGGCACCGGGGATACAGACGTTTGTCAGATTCTTCCAGGGCCTCAAGTCTCCTGGGGGAAACTGAGGCTCGACACAGGGGGAATAAGTGGTGGGATTTTAGTAGAAGGGCTTCCTGGGCATGTGGCTGCCGTGTGGTGCAGGGTTGAGGTGGGGCCGGCAGGCAAGAACCATCCAGGTCAGTGATTCTCAAAACACAGCTCCTGGACCAGCGGCATGAGCATCACCTGGGAGGTTGTTAGAAATGCAAGTTCTCAGGCCTCATCCGAGACCGATTAAATCAGAAACTCGGGTGGGGCCCAGCAAACTGAGATTTAAGTCCTGCAGCTGGTTTTGATGCTCCCTGAAGTTTGAGAACATCGGTCTAGGTGAGAGATGATGGTGGCTGGGCCGGGGTCCTGGCAGTGGGGTTGGGGAGGCGTGTTTCCAGGGTAATCCACAGGCCTTGCCAATCGGGCGTGGAGGGGTGCAGGTGAGGCGGAGTCAAGGAGAGCGCCAAGGTTCGGCTTAGGTGACTTCAAATCTCAAATCGGTGGGCCCCTCTGGGCCTTATTTCCCACCCTCCCGCCAGGGGGTCTTCAGCCTCTCCTGATGTTGTCTCCAGTGAGCGCTTGCCCCCCGCCTCCTGCCCTCTTACTGCCTGTAAGCAGTGCTCCCTCTTCACAGCAGGCCAGCTCTCAGCCCATCCGTGGTAGCCAGCGTGGTTGCCACAGCAGCTGGTCCCTGAGGAGCCTGCCACCCTCCTGCCTGCCTGCAGTGCCTCCATTACCGCTTCTGCGAGGAGTAGAGAAAGAGGCGTGTGGGGACGCCCGCCCTCCTGCACACCCCATTTTGAGGACGGGGTGGGGCTGGGAAGAGCCAGTGGCAAAGAGGGGCGGGACGACGAGGGGGGCGAAAGGGGAGGCGGGGCCCCTCTTTGGTGGCCTCTCGCCTTGGCCGTGAGGCCCCAGTCCACTCGGCGCCTGGACGGTGGAGGCGGCAGCAGCAAGCAGGCCGTGGCGGAGGACGAGCCGAAGCCGACCCAGCTCGACACGCCCCTGGTCCTGGACGAGGACCTGACCCAGCAGATGCGGCTGCGCCTGGAGAGTCTGAAGCAGCGCGGGGGGAAGCGCCAGGATGGCGAGAAGCTGCTGCAGCCGGCCGAGTCCGTGTACCTCATCGACTTCATCCAGCAGCAGAGGCTGCAGTTTGAGCGCTGGGACGTCGTGCTGGACAAGCCGGGCAAGGTCACCATCACGGGCACGTCCCAGATCTGGACGCCCGACCTCACCAACCTCACGACGCGGCAGCTGCTGGACCCCGCTGCCATCCTCTGGCGCGAGGAGGGCTCGGAAGCCATGGATGGGAATGAGGCCGACGCCCTGGAGTTTGGGGAGCGCCTGTCCGAGCTGGCCAAGATCCGCAGGGTCATGTACTTCCTCATCACCTTCAGCGAGGGCGTCGAGCCTGCCAACCTCAAGGCCTCCGTGGTCTTTAGCCAGCTCTGATGGCAGCTGCCCGCCGCTACCCTCTCCTTTCACCCACCTGCCTGACCCCTGCCCATACCCCTTTCCCCCACGTGTGTGTCTGGGGACATTCTGGTAGCTGCTGGCCTGTACTTGGCTTGGCCAGGACCCCTGAGCCTGCGTCCTTACTTCTCTCCTTTCCCGTGTGCCGGCTGTCCCGCTTACGGGAGGAAGATGCAAGGGCTCCGTAGTCTAGAAGCTGACCTGGCTGCCCCTGCTTCTGCCGTAGACCGTGGAGACCTGGTCGGGGCTAGTGTGGGAAGACGGAGAGGCCGTGGGAGATTGCCTTCTCTCTCTGCTCCATGGTTGGCAGGGAGACTGAGAGACCAAGACAGAGACAGACACAGATCGAGAGAGACAACTCTAAAGAACCAGTCATTGGGCTTCCTCCGGAGACAGGGGCCCGGAGACGACAAAGCAGCCTCCTTGGAGAGTCTGGCACGCAGGCATTTGCTGCCCTCCTGGCCACGACGCCCCTTCCCAGTGTCTGTGTCTGGAGGTGGACACTCAGCCTGCTGCTCCGGGCACCTCCTGTGGGCCCATGACACCTCAGGGCTCTTAAGACATTGGGCAGGGTTGCTGTGAGGGCTGATTTGGGCAGTGGGAAGTGGCTGGCACGCTGGAGGCTGTGCAGGCCAGCTCTTGCTCTTCTGGGAATGACTTCAGGAGGAGAGAAGTGAAGGGGGAAATGTAAAAAACGTTGTATAGAGATGTATCTGTCTATACATATACATATGTTTTGAGAGAGAGCATGCTATATTCATATGGTTGTGTTCTATACCTGCCCTGTGAATAAGTCTGAATTGCCTAGCTGGTTCCCTGGTGGCCCTTAGCAGGGGCTTGATCAGGATGACATTGGGGAGGGGAAGCTCCTGAGCCGGGAGACTTTGAGGTTCATGCAGTGAAGTGGGGAGCAGTGTCGTAAACAGGTTTCCCTCTGTCTGGATAGAGGGGGTCCAGAGCCCTGGAGCTGGAGACAGTAACATCTCTGGGGCCTGAGGTGTCCCCTCCTGGGCTGTCAGGCTTTTCCTGGCTAACTGGTCGGAGAAGGCAGGTGTGTCATCCTGGTGTGGCATCTTTGGTGGGGTTGAGGGGTAGGAATCGGGGGCAGCCTTGGAGGGGAGCTGTGATGGATGTTGGTCAGAAGTGGGCTGGAGGTGACAGTGTGGTGTGACGGCGGAACACTGGCCTCAGAGGTCACAGGGCACAACCCACTCGCCAAACAAAGAGGGAAACTGAGGCACAGTTGCCAGCAGATTCAGTTCCAACCCCCAAGCCCCCTTCACGCTGCACAGGCCCAGTGAGCTCCTCTAGAAGCGCCCCCAACACCGTGTCTCCAGGTCAGCCCTGTTTTTTGTCAGGGACGTGCCCATGACATTTCCCTCGTGAAGCAGAGCCGTCGCTGAGAGATGGAGGGTCAGAGCCAACCCTAGTGGCCAGGGCTGCCGGGAGGGCAGGCCCCCACTTTGGAGGCAGCCAGGCAGAAGCAGCTGGAGTCGATTCTTCAGTGGGAGATTTGGCTGTGGTGTGAGCGATGGTCCTTTCTAACTTGAAGCTCGGGTGTCTATTCCGGGACATGCTTGGATTCCTGCCTGCTTCTCTGCTGACTCCGGGGGAGCCTGGAGGCTAGACCCCTGTGGATGGCCCTGTCCTTCTGCCTCTCTGCTTGACCCCTCCCTGCAGCTCTGGGGACCCTCTTGGTTCAGACTGCTTGTGTTCCCACCCCAGCACGTCTGCTCTGTGCAGGCATGTGAGTGCCTCTGCCGTGCTCACTGCGTGTCCTCAGTAAAGCCTGTGTGTCCCCGCCTCGTGGTATGCGTTCTCTTCCCAGGAGCCACCCCTCCCTGGGCCCCCTCCACACCCCTGCCCCCTCCTCCTGCCGCTTTCAGGGGTGAGGCCCAGAGCAGGTGGTGACTGGCCCAAGGTCAGACATCAGCATGGGGTTTGAAACCAGGTCCCCTGACACCCAGCCAGGAACCAACAGCCCTGACAGTTTTTTCTCCAGTGGCCCCCAGACCAGCCTCTGTATGGGGCATGGAGAGAGCCATGCTGAGGCCTCGGGGAGACACTTGGGGCCCACAGGGGATGGTGGGGACCCACCAAGCCGTGCTCAATCTGGAGTCTCCCTCCCTTGCAGGGTGGCCGGGCAGGAGGCAGACGGGACAGGGGAGTGGCTGAGGGGTGGGGTGGGATCAGGCCTGTGCCCGGATTTCCCTAACATGCTGTATGTCCTCAGGCAGCTCCTGACCCTCTCCCAGCCTCAGACTTTCTAAAGGGAACAGCCTGGTTCTCTGAAGCCCCTTGCAGCCCTGCCCCACTGACCAGAGAAGACCCATGTCACCACGTCACCTTAGGGCCCCACCTGACCCCGACCCTCACTCAGTTTGTGAACGGTGACAACAGAGGCCCGGGGAGGAGGCTGCCGGCTCGAAGTCACAGAGGGTGTGGAGGGGCCGGCGACGGGGTGCATGTGGATCAAGCTCTGGGTCTGTGGACCTTCGACCCCATGACCCTGGCCCCCTGGGATGGGAAGGGCCCATGCACAGTGGACTGTTGTTAAGGTTTTCCTTTCTCCTCTTGGGAGGGAGGTTGACCAGGTCTCCCCGAGGTTTGCACACACCATGTACTCCACACACCAGCAGGGATGACCCCTCATGTGTGCACAGCCCTCCACAGTTGATGCAGTACATCCAAGGCCGTTCTCCACCTTCATTCTCACAACAGCCTTGGAGGGAGGGTAGGTAGATGCGGGCACACTGAGGCTCCGAGAGGCGGCCTAGTCGACGCTTAAGTCCCAGCCACACACCGAGGTTGGTAAATTGGTGTCCAGCATCAAACAACAATCAGTATCGAGGCTACAGAGAACAAGGAGCTTTATTTTCAGGTCTTAGGAATTGCAACTGGGGAGACACAGATTCAGGTAGAACCAAAAGAGCGTTCCAGGAAAGAGGAAGTCAGGGGCTTGTAAAGGCAAAAGCCATAAGGTCGTTAAAGGAAATATTTGTCCTTAAGGCTGTCAAGAGTTATTTTAGGGTAAGGATCCAATAAATATCTTGAGTTTCTGGAACACTGGGCAAACGTTCTGGATGGCTGCATTAAGACAAGAAGTGGTCAAAGTTCAGATTCCATGCAGGTGCTGGCTTGCAGAAGTCACACTTTCTCAGTGGCCTCCCAGCTCCATTTTAGAGCGCTGTCTTAGTAAAGCTGACTCCATTTTTATTTTTCTTTCACACCGGTAGTGTGTACAAGCTCACCAGCTGTCCAGACCCTCGCTGCGGCCGGCATCTGGGGATTTTCCTCCCAGGAAGACTCAGCCAGCTGTGGAGCTGGCCCTGACCCTGTGCCGGGCGGTGGGGATCTGAGCAGGAGCTTGGGGGAGGGGCTGCCGGACGGCGCCCAAGGGGAGGGTGGGGTCAGGAGGACCCTGCAAGCTGCTGCTCAACTGGCCCCGAGGGACGGGGACTGGGATGAGGCCCGCAGAGGGAGCCACCCGTGCAAAGCTGAGGTGGCCTGAGGCATCACGGGGTGTAGATTCCTATAGGGCCTGAGGGAGGCAGTGTTCAGGGGTGAAGCTGAGAGCCGCCCGCAGGGCTTTGAATGCCGGGCCAGGGAGCTAGTGTCCCTGGCGATGGGACTTTTCAACTGTAGTCACGCGAGAGGAGAGAGACAGCCTAGTGAGCCCTTGGACCCATCCCTCCACCTCAACAACTGCCAACTCGTGGTTGATCTTGTTTCCTCTACAACCCCGCTCCCCCCAGGCAGCATGTCATTTCATCTGTAAATATTTCTGGGTGTATCTCTGAACGATAAGGACTCGTTAAAAACCCGGAACCATAATATTGTAACATAACTAAAATAACTTTATAATAATTCCTTAATATCATCAAATACCCAGCAAATGTTCTGGTTTCCACTCTGGGTCACAAATGTTTATATGTATATTTTACAGTTTGTTTGAATCAGATCCAAACAAAGGTCCATTACTGCAGTCCGTTGGTTCCCCTTCATCTTTTCATTTTTTTTTCCTTGCAGTCTAGTTGCTGCAGAAGCCAGTCATTTGTCCTGTGGAGTTTCCAACCATCTGGATTTTGCAGGCTTCGTTTTCATGGTGTTGATTAATATTTGTCTGTGCCCTGAGTTTCCTGTGAGGTAACACTCACCTCTGGAGGCTTCATAAGGTGTGGCACAATTTTTTTTGCACAACTGCTTCATAGGCGAAGTTCTCTCAGGAGGTACATAATGTCGGGTTGTCTCTTTTTTTGTGACATAGGAACCATCGGTGATCCTAAATCGATGTTAGAAGCCATGATTGCCTAAATCCATTATTTGTCAGTGGTTGCAAAAGAATAGGAGTCTAGGACTTCCCTTGTGGCGCTGTGGTTAAGAGTCTGCCTGCCAACGCAGGGGACACGGGTTCAAGCCCTGGTCAGGGAAGATCCCACATGCTGCGGAGCAAATAACCCCATGCGCCACAACTACTGAGCCTGCGCTCTAGAGCCCGTGAGCCACAACTACCGAGCCCTTGTGCTGCAACTACTGAAGCCCGTGCGCCTAGAGCCTTTGCTCCGCAGCAAGAGAAGCCACCGTGATGAGAAGCCTGCCCGCCACAATGAAGAGTAGCGCCCTGCTTGCCACAACTAGAGAAAGCCGGCACACACAGCAACGAAGACCCAAAGCAGCCAAAAATAAATAAATAAATTTATTTAAAAAAAAAAAAGAATAGGAGTCTAATATTCTAATTTCTTCTCACTTCTTAGATGGAATTCATCACCAAATAAAAACCTCCCTTCATCTGCTATTGGTTACTCTACGCCACAGTTTGTATAGAAAAGTCAGGATAAGTCTTTGATTTTTTTTTTTCCTTTCGATTTCCAGTTTCAAAAAAATGAGTTGTTTCCCTGCCACCCTCCAATAGTGACTAATTATTTGTTTGTGTTAATATCATCATGGTCTCATGGATTTGAACGTATTGGATGTGTTTTCATTCATCACTGTCATTATCCTTTACTGCTGCTCAGATTGGCCCGTCTTTGGCTAGTGGGAGCCTCTTCAGATTGGTCCTGAATCCTCTGGTTGCTTCCTTGATTTCTGGCATGACCGAATGTGGTGTGGAGGGTGTTTGGTTTGTGTGCCCGTGGGAGCACACCTCCCTGGACAGACTGCTTCCTCTCGCTTGGTACCCTGGCTGGCAGCAGAGAGGGGCTGAGGGGTGAGAAGGCTGTCCTGGGGCTTCCTTGAAGGGCTTCCTTGAAGGACTGTGATGTGGGAGGGAAATTGAGGCCCATGGAGATCGCTGACTCTGTATCACAGACCCTGGAGCCTCATTAGCTGCCTTTTGAGTCACAGAGCGTTCAGAGCCAAGCCCTGGGTTTGACTAATGATCCTCCCGTGGCCCCAGTGGTACCTCCCAGCTCCTGCGAGGACTCCTCTTCTTCCCTCCCCTCTCCCCCATCCTTCTTCCGCATCCCGTGCAGTCCAGAGCTTTCAGAGCAGGGAGGAGTGGAGGAGGGTGCAGTGGCCAGGCCAGTGTTCCCAGCTTCCGACTCTCCATTGCTCTGTGCCCCTGCATGTACCCCCTTTTTTTTTGCAAAATAAATTTATTTATTTATTTATTTTTGGCTGCGTTGGGTCTTCACTGCTGCGCGCGGGCTTTCTCTAGTTGCTGCGAGCTGGGGCTACTCTTCGTTGCGGTGCGCGGGCTTCTCATTGCGGTAGCTTCTCTTATTATGGAGCACAGGCTCTAGGCGTGCGGCTTCAGTAGTTGTGGCACACGGCCTCAATAGTTGTGGCTCTCGGACTCTAGAGCGTAGGCTCAGTAGTAGCGGCTCACGGGCTTAGTTGCTCCATGGCATGTGGGATCTTCCCGGACCAGGGCTCGAACCCGTGTCCCCTGCACTGGCAGGCGGATTCTTAACCACTGCTCCACAAGGGAAGACCCTGTACCCCATTTTTGATACACTTTTCTGTCCTGAAATCAAACGTCAGGGAACATGCCAGGGGTCAGGGCAGAGGCCAGCCTGGGAGTTTTCACTGAGAAAGGACACAGAGTTGACTGAAAAGGAACCAGCTAGTAATCAGCCCTTGCTGGGTTCTAGGCTCTGTGTCAGGCTCTGAAGCCCTGAGTGTGAATCCTACCTCCCTCACTGGTGCTTGTGGGTGGCCTTCTGCAGCGACTTCCTGCCCTACCCCTCAGAAGACAGCCCTGAGGGTTCAGGTGCTATGGCACTTAGCTGGGCTCCATTAGTGGCTGTAGCGCCTCTCACTGTGCTTATCATTTTCGTTGTCTTGGTCTCGAATGTCCCACTAGGGAGCATTTCTCTTTGCCAGCATCCCTGTTGATGGTTAGAGGCGTGTAAACAAAAGCATCCTTAATGAGGGTGGGGGTTGGGAAAGGCTTTTGGCTGAAGTCTCTGCTCAGGCTACTCCAGACCTTGGGATTTACAGCCTCCTATACATCTCTGGCTCCTCAGCCTGACTGCCTGCGTGCCCACCCCCATACCTGGGAGTGATTTTCTTCTATAAGATGGTTCTTATGGTCTTGATGGGGTTTGGCTCCTCTGGGTCCTTGCCCAAAAGGGCCAGCAGGACCCCCTGACTCAGCAGGGTGAGGGTTTTTCCCCTACCTCCCCACCTCCTGCTGCCCCCAATTGCCTCTGTTTGTCCTAGTCTGCTGGGGAGATGCCCACTGCCAGCTCTCAGGACACCTGCTCAGAAGCTGCTGCTTGTCCTCCAGGGTCAGGCCCACCACTCCCTTCTCTCCATGGCCCCGCGTGTACCCCGTGTCAGCCTCAGCACTTGCCTGTGTGCCTGCCTCTCCCACCAGACTGGGAGCCTCCCGAGGGCAGGGACCATGTCTGAATCATCTGGGTCCTCAGTGCCAGTGTGGGGCTGGGTGCAGAGTGGTCCACACTGATAAAGAACTCATTATTTGGAGGCAGACAGACCTGCGTTTGAATCCTGGCTTCAAACCCAGGTCTGCCTGCCTCCAAAGAATGTGTATATTTTCTAGCTATGTGACCCCGGACAAGTTACTTGCCCTCTCTGAGCCTTGATGTTCTCATCTGTAAAGTGAGGGTGGATATGTTAGTAATTTCACGGGGTGGTTGTGTGAATTGAACTGAGATAACCCATGGCAGTCACAGGCTTGGTATCTGACATTTCCAAGATGCTCCATAAATAATCAATTTTGTTAAGAGTCCCAGCGGATGCCTGTGAATTTATTCATTCAGTTAACACATGTTTATTAAGGACCCTGTCTGAGCCAGGCCCTGGACTAGGTGCTGGGTGGATAGCAGTGACGAAGGCTGACGTGTCTCTGCCCTAAGAGAGTTGACATTCCAGTGACAGTATCAGCACTGAACACAATGTCACACACTTGTGTAATTATAACTGGGGAAAGCGTCTCAGAGGAGAAGTGCCAGGGGCCGTGAGATGCATGGACGGGGGTCCTGGCCTAGTCTGAGGAGTCAAGGAGGGCTTCCTGGAGGAGGAGGGTAGGCCCTAAAGGACAAGTGAGAGTCAGCTGCAGGAAGAGCAGGTGCGGAGTTCCTGACCAGAGAAAGAGCCTGGAGCAGGGCGCAGTAGGTGGAGGCTGGGGTGGGTGAGGGTAGAGACATGAGCCTGGGGACAGAGCATATTAAGGGTTTGGACTTTATTTTCCAGGGGACCTGATCAGAAAGATCACTCTGCTGCTGTGTGGGGCAAGGGCAGATGTGGTTGCTGATGCTGTTAGTGTCCCGGGGCAAGGAGATGGGGGACCGGGCCAGGGTGGTGCCGGGGGGCTGGAGAGGAGGAGATGCATTTTAGCAGAATGTGGGAGCTCAGATTGGATGGAGAAAGGGAAAGTGGGGAGGCCAGCATGGCTGCCAACTTCTGGCTCGGGCAGGACGGGGGGCATGGTGGCACCACTGACCAGGCAGGAACTTGGATGGATGTGCTATATTTCTGAGGGGGAGGATGCAGATGGAGGCATGAGGAAGGGAAGGGGAAGCTCATAGAATCTTAGAATGACAGAGCTGGGAGGAGCCTCAGGGGGCCTCCAACCCCTTCAGGGATGGGGAAACTGAGGCCCGGAGATGAGAAGGATTTGCTCAAGGCCCATACTGGTTCATGGCGGAGATGGGAATTGAACCCAGTATTCCTTTCCATTTGATTCCCTGGAGGCACGCACCCCCATTTCCTCAGGAAGCCAGCTGTGACCCTCAGTGTGTCCCCATCCTGTCCCCTTCCCCATCCAGGTCATCCCAGACTGGAAGGAGCAGGAGTGGGACCCCGAGAAGCCCAACACCTACGTGGGCATCTTTCACTTCCATTTCTGGCGCTTCGGGGAGTGGGTGGACGTGGTCATCGATGACCGGCTGCCCACAGTCAACAACCAGCTCATCTACTGCCACTCCAGCTCCCGCAATGAGTTCTGGTGTGCCCTGGTGGAGAAGGCCTACGCCAAGTAGGTGCCAGTGGCGGGCAGGCGGGCGGCTGGGCGGGAGGCCAGGCTGGGGCGGAACTGCTCTTGGGCTCTGTGCGGGTGTTCCTCTAGCTGGGGCTCCAGGCACAGAGAGGTGAGGGGCAGGTGCAAACACACACAGCGAGCTCAGAGCCCGGCACCCAGAGCACAGCCAGGGGTGGTGGAGGCCTGGACTGCAGGGCCTCTGGGTACCTGGTGTCAGGTCCCCACAACCAGCCCACATAGGGAGGAATAGGTACTCCCACTTCTACCTGGGAAGATGGAGGCCCAGGCAGGTGTCCTGCAGGTAGCCGGGGGCAGAGCCAGCAACCATATTCAGGTCGATGGTTCTCTTCCAAAGATCCAAGTTGCTGAGCCCTCCCTGGAGGCCTCGTTGGGGATGCGGTGTCTCCGAGCCTGGGCTGGTGGAGGAGGTTGGGACAAACCACTGCCTTTCCTGCTTGCTGGGCCTCCCCTTCACCCACCCACTGGTCTGTCTACCTGACTGTCCAGCCATTCTATCTTTGCTGCCCCTCCTCCTGCTCTGTGCCAGGCCCTGGGTTCCCAGCATGGGCATGAGCAAAGGTTTGCTGAGCTGTGGAGGGCTTTGGGGCAGTGTGACCTGCCCAGGCCCCTGCAGGACAGGTACAGGCCTGGCACAGGAGGGCCAGTGGGGTCAGAGACCAGCTCTGTGGGAGCCTCTCCTTGATTCTTCCTCCCAGTCCTGTTTGTCACTCTCCTTGGACAAGTGTGTGGTATGTGCATGTGTGCGTGTGTGTGTGTGTGTGTGTGTGTGTGTGAAAGGAAAAACAAAAACTCCATCAAAAACAAACCCATGGAACCGTCTTGCACTGTTGGTGGGAATGTAAATTGATACAGCCACTGTGGAGAACAGTATGGAGGTTCCTTAAAAAACTAAAAATAGAATTACCATATGACCCAGCAATCCCACTACTGGGCATATACCCAGAGAAAACCATAATTCAAAAAGACACATGCAATGTTCATTGCAGCACTGTTTACAATAGCCAGGTCATGGAAGCAACCTAAGTGCCCATCGACAGACGAATGGATAAAGAAGATGGTGGTACATATATACAATGGAATATTACTCAGCCATAAAAAGGAATGGAATTGGGTCATTTGTAGAGACATGGATGGACCTAGACACTGTCATACAGAGTGAAGTAAGTCAGAAAGAGAAAAACAAATATTGTATATTAACACATATATGTGGAACCTAGAAAAA
>NC_041229.1:55973358-55994633 GCF_002837175.3 Physeter macrocephalus | reverse complement strand
AAAATGGTACAGATGAACTGGTTTGCAGGGCAGAAATAGAGACACAGATGTAGAGAACAAACGTATGGACACCAAGGGGGGAAAGTGCCGGGGGCTGGGGTGGTGGTGGGATGAATTGGGAGATTGGGATTGACATGTGTACACTAATATGTATAAAACAGATAACTAATAAGAACCTGCTGTATAAAAAAATAAATAAAATAAAATTGAAAAACAGAAAAACCCATGAAAACATGTTGGCAGATTCCATTTTTAGTCCTAAGAAAGCAAAACCTGCCCCCTGGTGGTCAGTTGGTCACCATGGTCCTTGGTGCAGGCTCCTCTCCTCCCACTCTGGGAGACCCACTCAGTGACTCAGTGGACTAGCTCTTTTTTTTTTTTTTTTTTCTTTTTCTTCTAAGTAAAATTTTTATTATTTTAAAAAATTGCCCAAAATATAATATTTATCATTTTGACCATGTGTAAGTGTACAATTCAGTAGCATCAATTACATTCACAATGCTTTGTACCCATCACCACTGTCTATATCCAGTATAGGTGATGATACTTTTCATCATCCCCAACATAAATTCTGTTACCCACTAAACAATAACTCCCTCTTTCTCCCTTTTCCCAACGCTAGGAACCTCCATTCTGCTTTTTGTCTCTATGAATTTTCCTATTCCAGGTAGCTCATATAAGTGGACTATTTGTCCTTCTGTGTCTGCCTTATTTCAATTAGCATAGTGTTTTCAAGGTCCTTCCATGTTGTAGCATGTATCAAAATTCCGTTCCTGTTTCTGGCTGAATAGTATTCCATTGTATGTGTGTTGTATGTATGTATGTATGTGCCACATTTTGTTTATCCATTCATCTGTTGATGGGCACTAGGGTAAACTGTTTCCACCTGCTTGCTATTTTGACTAATGTGGCTATGAACATTGTGTGCAGGTATCTGTTTGAATGTCTCCTTTTAGTTCTTTGGAATATATACCTAGGATTGAATTGCTGGGTCGTATGGTAGTTCTGTGTTTACATTTTTGAGAAACACCAAACTGTTTTACACAGGGGCTGCACCATTTATGCTTTTAAAAAAAATTACTTACTTTTAAAATTATAAAAAGAATGCATGTCTGTTATAGGAAATCCAGAAAATATAGGAAACCATGCAGAAGATAATAAAACTCTCCTATACTCCTGCGTATTCTCCCAGGTTGCTGTTCTCCCCTTCCCTGTTTTGGGCCATCTGGGTTAATGGGGCAGCTCCTCTGTTGAGGACAGCAGGACATTGTCCCCTCAAGGCCCCACCCCCTCTCCATGTCTCCATTTCTTCCCTTTGCTCTCCCTGCACCCTCCCCCACCACTGGCAGCTCTTTTAACATCTTTGATGGCTCTTTTGTTTGTAGGTTACCTTGCAAAACCTGTGCTCGTGTTTTGTGGGCGTATATTTTCAATTTATGGAAATGGTATTTTGTCTTATATCCCATTCTGCTTCTCACGTTCACATTTGGCACTCTGCCTTTAAGACCCCAACCTTTTTCCTAACATTTAAATAAGGAGCCACAGCTGTGTCCTAGCACCTGATCTGTTGCACATAGTAGATGCTTAATCTTTTTGAAATGAATTATTGCATACATTTTAGACATAATTGGAGTCTGGCTGTATTGCCTTTTCAAATGTAACAAGCAGGCACTAGCATTTTCCCTGCAGTAGGAATTCCTTTACAGTGTTTTCTTCAATGGCTGCTTGAGATGCAACATTAGCTTTTAAAACCAGTTCTCTGTGTTAGACATTTAGGTGATTGCTAGTTTTACATTGTTATAAATAATGTTACTCGTCCAGAATTATGTCAAAAGACATATGAACTTTTAACACTTCTGAAAAGAATTGCTGGATTTCTGGACAGCTAATTTTTGAAGATGGGGCTGTGAAGGCCAAGGGGAATTTGAGTGACAAAATGGTGCGATTCAGTGGGACAGACGTTGGCCTGGGTGCCGGAGACCTGGGTTGGCTCTGTTGTGTGGCCTGCTGTGTGACCTTAGCAGTTCTCTTGACCTCTCTGAGTCTCAGAAATCTCCCCTATCAGGTGAAGGATTTAGGCTGGCTGGGGAACATGAGCTGGGAGTTCTTTCCACATTGCTTCCAGGCTGGCGGGCTGTTACCAGGCCCTGGATGGAGGCAACACGGCGGATGCGCTGGTGGACTTCACAGGTGGGGTTTCTGAGCCCATCGACTTGACTGAGGGTGACTTTGTCAGTGATGAGGCCAAGAGGAACCAGCTCTTTGAGCGTGTGTTGAAGGTGCACAGCCGGGGAGGCCTCATCAGTGCCTCCATCAAGGTGGGAACACAGAGCCAAGCCCCAGAGGCGGCCCCTCCCCTTCACTGACCCTCATTGGGGTGGGAGGTGACTGGCTTTTCAGGGAGAGCCCCTGCCCAGGTTGGATCACAAATCCAGACCCTCAGCCTCATGGGGGGAGGGGAGCAGTTAGAGGGTGCAGCCCCTCCCCAGTGCTGGACAGCACAAGCCTCAGGCCCCCTGTCCTAACCTTTACACTATGAAAGGCCTTGCCCACACTGTTCAACTAGCGTCCGCCTTTCCCAGCCCTTTCATAACGGAGTGATAGGTCCTTTGGCCAAGGTTTAAGGCATCACAGTTGCGAGGCGATGGGAAGGGCGAGGGAGCCCCTACTGCCTGCTGGCACAGGCCTGGGCTCTTCAAGAGGATCGTCTTATTTCATTGACTGCTCATGTTTTGGGTGGGAAAGTTGGGACTCAGTGAAGGCAGAATTTGAACCCAGGTTTGGCTGACCCAGTCGTATGTTGATAAAAGACTGGAAAATTAAAAAGCCCTGGTTCTTTCGGGCTGACGTTTTAACAGCCAGATTGCAAAACTGAGCCAGTGCTAGTTGTTCCAACACAGCCCTGGGCCCGTCCCACTGCAGGTCCCTTCCTTTATCCCCCACTGCTGTTCCCGGCTTTGTAAAGGGCTGTGAATGCGGAGGTCAGTCCCTAACCTCAGAGGAATGAGGTCTCCCCTTTGTGCGGGGCTGCCATTCCCTCCCCGTCCTGTAGGGGGTGGTGTGGCCTCTGGCTCCAGGTGAAGCCTGACCTGCCCTGCCTCTGAGCAACTGTGTCCCACAGGCAGTGACAGCGGCAGACATGGAGGCCCGGCTGGCGTGTGGCCTGGTGAAGGGCCACGCGTATGCCATCACTGATGTGCGCAAGGTGCGCCTGGGCCGTGGCCTGCTGGCCTTCTTCAAGTCAGAGAAGCTGGACATGATCCGCCTGCGCAACCCCTGGGGCGAGCGGGAGTGGAACGGGCCCTGGAGTGACACGTGAGGCCCGGGGCTTGGGCAAGGACAGGGGGCAGGCACAGGGCAGACCCTAGGTGGGTGGGCCGGGGTACGAGGGCTTGGGCAAGGACAGGGTGGACTTCCTGGAGGAGGTGGCACCAGGGCTGGGCCTTAAAGGATTTGGGGGAGGATGACATTAGGAGAAGACTTACTTTGGAGCGGGCATGTGGTGGGGTGGATTCAGCATGGGCAGAGGTCTGGAGGTGGGGATGAGCTGATTCCTATAGGGGATGTAGAGACCAGTCTTGGTGCTTGAGTGGGGAGGAAAGCAGGGAGGGAGGCCACCAAGGGTGGGAATGGGGGTGACTGCCCTGTGCTTGGCTAGTGGCCCTGGGGAGGCCAGGAGAGGAGCAGAGCCTAGGCCCCCAGTGAAGGAGCTCCCTTCACTGAGGGTCAGTGCCCCCCTGCCCCAAGCCTGCAGCATTGCTCCCAGACCTCCGGATCCCCGGCATGGTGGCAGCCCACGGTTACCTGCGAGAGTGGGCAGACAGCACTTCCTGGAGAGGGGCCTGGGCATGGCCCTGGGTGCCCCCGACCACACCCACACTGATGGAGGCCTAGTGCTGAGCTGTCCCTCATGCCTCCTGACCCTTGCCAGAGTGGCCCTGACGGCGTCCCTCCTCTGATACTCCTCTCTCTTCCCTCCCCTGTGCTCACATCCCAGCTCAGAGGAGTGGCAGAAAGTGAGCAAGAGTGAGCGGGAGAAATTGGGTGTGACTGTGCAGGATGATGGCGAGTTCTGGTGAGTGTGCTCTTGCCCTGGGCGGATGTCCAGGGCTGAGAGGGGAGCCTCCTGTGTGCCGGGCAGGAAGCGCTGGACAGGGAGGCGGGAGCCAGGGCTCTAAAAATGCCCCACCGTCGACTTGCCGTGTGGCCTCGGATAAGTCACTGCATCTTTTTGGGCCTGTTTCCTCCTCTGTAAAGTGAATTGGGCAGAATGGACCCTTTCGTCCCCATAGCCCCCACTGCCCATGTCAGGGGACCCTGGGCTGCTCTGGTACCCAGGCTGAGCCCTCGGCAAGTAGGCCAGGGTACCAGCAGGTGGGGAATTGACCAGAGGGCAGAGGGCATGCTGGCAGCCTGATGCCGAGAGCAGGTAGGAAGAGGAGAGGCCCTTTGGAGGAGCTAAGACTCAGGGTGCAGAGGAGCCCTTGGTGGGTGAGGACAGAGACCCAGCCCAGAGGCAAGAGAGCACACTTGGGTTTGGGATGGAAAGAGTGAGTTCAGGGAGGTGAGGAGGTGAGCTTGGAGGATGGCAACAGCCTTGCTTAAAGAGCATGATAATGATTCCTGCATTCATTCACTCCTGCATTCATTCATTCGGCATTCATTCATTCTGCATTTAGCCCTGCTTGCCAGGCTCAGTGTCTTTCTTCAGCAGGACACTTGATTTGGAGACTGAGCCACTTCCTGGAGGGAAACAGGAGTACCCGGTGTGTGGGAGATGTTGTGAGGGCCCCAGGCAGATCCAGAGGCAGATGGCAGTGATCCTGGCACCCCAGTGAGGTCCCCTCCTGCAGGTGTCAGGGGAGCTGCTGCAGGAGGCTCCCCAGGCCTTTTGGTCTGGGCTCCTGTGGATGAGATCCACTTTGCCCAGTCTGGCTCAGGGGCCAGTCGAATTAAAACATAGCAGTAGAAAACCCTCATCAGGAAAGGGCTTCCTCCTAAGGCCTTTCTCAGATATGTTCACCCTTGATGCATATATGTGCATATTCTCATATATGTGCACACTTGAAGGTGGGTGGGCACTTCCCTTCCCCCCGCCCAGGCTCCTGGAGGTGTGGCAGCATCCTGGCCACTGCAGCTCGCCTACCAAGGGGTTTCCACCACTAGCTGTGGATGATAATGGATGGAAACTGTAGAGGGCTGTACACATTAGTTATTCATGCTATTAATAATTGTAACGGCCAGCCTTTGGCAACTCCTGTCTGCTGGAAGTTGTATTACATGCTTTTGTTGTTATTGCATTGCTTAATTCCTGCACTAACTCTGTGAGATAGGCAGCTGTCGTTAGATTCATTCCCGTTTTACAAAGCAGGAGACTGAGGCCAAAAGACATGTGAAGGGTCCGTGTGGTGCCATGTCCACACTTGCTGTGTAGGCCGTGGTGCAGAGCACGCGGGGCGAGTGGGCAGGCTGGTGGGCGGGGTGGGGGGGTGACCAGCCGGCTCAGCCCCTTGCCACGCCCAGGATGACCTTTGAGGACATGTGCCGATACTTCACGGACATCATCAAGTGCCGCCTGATCAACACGTCTTACCTGAGCATCCACAAGACGTGGGAGGAGGCCCGGCTGTGCGGCGCCTGGACGCGGCACGAGGACCCGCTGCACAACCGCAGCGGGGGCTGCATCAACCACAAGGACACCTTCTTCCAGAACCCGCAGGTGAGCCTCCTTAGGGATCCCCACCGACCCCACCCCTTGAGCAACTGTGGGGCCCTCGGCACCATCCTGCCACGGACTCCTGCATGACCTCGGGTACATCCCTGTACCTCCGTGGGGTTCGGTGCACCGTTTGTACAGCGGGGTTGGATGGGCATGTCTGGGAGGTCCTGTCACCCCCAACCTCACAGTATGACCTGCAGGCTCTGAGTGCCCTAATAAGAGTTACAGGGACATTTTATTTAGAGGCTGAGCTGGGGGCTCAAACTCTTGTTTCCACACATAGTACTGCTCCTTCTGGGGAAACTTGGCCAGGCTGGCTCCCCACGGGGACTCCTCCTCCGCGGCCTCCTCCGTCACGACCCTGGCACCCGCCTAGTCCTCACGCCCGGTGTGCCTTCCCTGAGCACCGGCTGCATGCGGGCTCGGAGCTGAGCATCCATCGTTTCCCCGAGTCCTCCCACCCCGCATGCAGGGTGGACATTGCCAGCCCATCTCACGGATGAGGGACTGAGGCTCAGAGAGGTGATGTGACTTGCCCAAGTTCACACAGCTGAGTTCTGGGCCGAGCTTCGGGAGCCACCGAGCCCATTTTCAGTGTGGCCTCACCATGTGTCCCTCTTCCTCTGCTGCACCCGCAGTACATCTTTGATGTCAGAAAGCCAGAAGATGAAGTGCTGATCTGCATCCAGCAGCGGCCAAAACAGTCCACCCGTCGGGATGGCAAGGGTGAAAATCTGGCCATTGGCTTTGACATCTACAAGGTGAGGCCAGCTGGGACCCCTGCTCTGCGTAAGGAGAGTTTGGGCTGCCTGGGCCTGGGGGAGAGCACTCTAGAACACTTTGGTCTCCGACATCACCCTGGCCACCTTGGCTGATGCCATGGTTGTGCTGTGACACAGGTCCTGTTTCGATCCCCACAGAGGCCCAGCCTGCCTTGCATTGGTCCCGCTGGAGCTCTCAGCCTGCTCTCTTCTCGCCCAGACCCACAGGCTGTTTGGACGGGGAAGGGGACGAATGCTGGCGGTCGGGCTGGGCTCTGGGGGGCCCCCCAAGGCCTCCTCCCTCAGGGCTCTGGCCCCCCTGAGTTGGAGGCCTTGCTGGGCACTGGGCAGAGCCAGGAGGGCTTCCCACTGGCCGCTCCCCTGGCCTGAGTCCCAAGGCCTTCCGCATGTTGTGACGCCCCGTGTGTGATGACACACAGCATAGCGGGGCACCGTGGGCCTGCCAGACACCGAGAACCTAATGAAACCACGTGCATGTGCCAGGCCCACGGCCGGAGTCGAGGCCCTGGCATTTGATGTGCTGGGTCGTATTATAACCGTTTGTTCACGTCAGCATGTTGGAACATTCACTGCGTGCCGACGTTGTGACTTTGACGTGACATGACCTTCGCTGATGGGACTATAGCTTATCATGGCACTTATTCCAGGAATTGTCCAGCATGTCCCAGCAGCTGGTGATGTCATTTCATGGACACATGCTGTGTCCTGGGCAGAAAGTGATACTTGATTCTGTTGTGATGTCAGAAACCCCGCAGACATTGTCCCCAGGGGGATTCCCATTGCCACCCCTCTCAATAGCTTTATGAGATATAATTCACACACCATACGACTTGCTCACTTAAAGTGTATTCGTAGAGTTGTGCAGCCATCACCACAGTCTATTTTAGGCCGCTTCCGTCGCCCCAAAAAGAAACCCCGCACCCTTTAGCCGCCACCACCGCCCAGTCTGATCCACCTCCCTTCCCGCCAGCCCTAGGCAGACAGATGCTCATGTACTTCTGACTCTGTAGATATGCCTCTTCTGGCAACGAGGGGGAGATGTGGGGTGCGGGGTGGGGTGAGGGGCTCTGTGTGACCCGGCGTCTCCGCCCCCGTCAGGTGGAGGAGAACCGCCAGTACCGCATGCACAGCCTGCAGCACAGGACCGCCAGCTCCATCTACATCAACTCCCGCAGTGTCTTCCTGCGCACGGAGCAGCCCGAGGGCCGCTACGTCATCATCCCCACCACCTTCGAGCCAGGCCACACCGGCGAGTTCCTGCTCCGAGTCTTCACTGATGTGCCCTCCAACTGCCGGTGCGTGGGGACTGGCTGGGGGCCTGCTGGGTTGGCAGGGCCCAGGTCCACACCAGGCTGGCCCGCAATCTTCAGCCCAGAGATCTTCAGTGTCGTCCTAAGCCATGGAGCCTGGGCCTCCAGCCTCCCTGGCCTGACATTAGCATCCATCCCCTTTCTTTCCCTTCCTCTCCTCCCCTGTCCCAGCCTCTCTTGGCCACACGAAGGAGCAGCTGCTCACGTGTGCAGAGCACTTCACAGTTTATAAAGAAGCTTTCACTCATCTCATTTGCTCTTCCTGAACCCTGGGGTGGGAGGCCTGACCCCTTCATTCTACAGATCAGAACTGGGGATCGACGTTGGTTGGGGGTGGTTTCTAAGTCCGTGCCACCAGTGGCAGAGTCCGGCTAGGTGGACCCTGAAACCATCCCCGTCCCCGCTGCAGTGCAGACCTGTGCGTCCCACACTGCCCTCCCACCTTGCTAGGCAGCCCAGAGTCGGTGCTCCCTGCCCACATCCCAGGCTGGGGAGGCAGCTTGTGGAATCAGCGGACCTGGGTCCCGCCAGTCTGTGCTGTGTTGGGCAAACCCCTTCCCCCGGTGATTCTGATGCTTCCTAATCCGTAAAATGGGCATAGTGGCAGTCACTTATCTCCCAGGGCTTTGTGAGGATTAGAGATAATACCTGTAACATCCCAGCAGAGTGCTTGGCACACAGTAATGCTCAGTGCATTGCTTTTCCCTTGGGAGAGGAGGGGGCACCCTTGGGTAGGGATGGAGCAGCAGGAAGCTTATGGAGGTTTGTTTGCCCGAGACAAGCATTGTCTGGACTAAACACTGCTCTTGACCCCCGCCCCGCTCTTCTTGAATCCCCCGACCTTCCGTCTTCCCGGACGCTCTCCATCACCTCCCGCCTCTTCTCCTCTGCCCTGCATCAGGGAGCTACGCCTGGATGAGCCTCCCCGCTCCTGCTGGAGCTCCCTGTGCGGCTACCCCCAGCAGGTGACCCAGGTGCATGTCCTGGGGGCCGCTGGTCTGAAGGACTCCCCAACAGGTGAGCTTGCCTGGAGAAAACCCCCAGCCCTCCTCCCCTCCCAAGCCACAGACACAGCCTCCAGAGCTCTCCTGCTCGCACTGAATGAACAAACCCATCCTGACATCCACTTTGGGCCCAGCCCTGGGATGGAGCTGGGCGTATAGAGAAGAACATGCTCTGCCTCCTGCCCTTGGGCGGCTTCCAGTGTGGCAGGGCAGTCAGACACAGGGACAGGCAGCTAGGAGGGAGGGCTCAGGGAGGGCTTCCTGGAGGAGGGGGCCTTTCTCCAGGCTGAGGAGGTATTAAGGTCTGAAGCCTGGTGAAGGAAAGTAGGGGAGAAAGGTGCTCCAGGCAGGGGGAACAGTTTGGGTAAAGGTCTGGAGACCGGAGATTACCAGCATGCCCCCTCCTATCTCTGGAAGTTAGGGAGCTGGCCAGGCTCTGGTCTCCCTTCTCCTGAATACACGAGCCCAGGCTTCTGCTTCCAGACATCTGACTCATCC
Organism: Physeter macrocephalus; assembly: GCF_002837175.3. NCBI lineage: Eukaryota > Metazoa > Chordata > Mammalia > Artiodactyla > Physeteridae > Physeter > Physeter macrocephalus. The sequence goes on along the minus strand of NC_041229.1, from coordinate 55,985,320 downwards.
GGGGCCTGTCCCAGCCCCACCCTCACCCCATTGCCCACTTCCTCTTTCTAGGGGCTAACTCTTACGTGATCATCAAGAGTGAGGGGGACAAAGTCCGCTCGGCCGTGCAGAAAGGCACCTCGACGCCTGAGTATGATGTGAAAGGCATCTTCTACCGCAAGAAGCCAAGCCAGCCCATCACTGTGCAGGTGAGCCCACCTGTCTGGGGTCCCTCTTGGGCCCCCCGCCTCATGCTTCCACACTCAGAGTGGCTGGGCCCAGAGTGGCAGGGCCTTTGACAGGGACCCAGGAACACTGGGTTCTGGTTCCCACTCTGTCCCCGACATGGTGTGGCCTAGGGAATTCTCTTGCCTGCCCCTCCTGGTGCCCCAGAATCCCCTCTGTGGGGTGGGATGAGTTGGATTAGCTGTGGGGATTGTGGGACACAGCAGGGTCAGACTCCTGGCCAGGGACAGTGGTCATCTCTGCCAACCTTGCCCCAAAGCCTTGGGAGTTGTTCCTTAAATTCCCGTGGTGGCAGATGGTGGGGGTGACTATTGTCTGAGAGCAGGGGATCAGAGAGCCAGGGTCCTGGGCCCGGGCTTCCTTCCCCGCTCAGGCCAAGGGGGCCACAGTTCTGAGCTCATTGGCAGGAAGCCCCCTGTCCCTGGGGTCCAGGCCAGCATCTCTCCCGGTGAGAAACCATCTGTAAACAAACACTCGGGTATCCTGGGGGAGCTACTATAGGGTTTCCACGTTTTTTAACACTGAGTCCTACCGGATCATATCACAGACCCATAGATGTTTGGGCTGGAAGGACCCTTAGGAGCCGTTGATCCAAACCTCATGTTGAAGATGGGGAAACCAGAGCAGGGGGTGTATCACTTGTCCAAGGTCACCCAAGGTCAACAGCAGAGCTAATAATGACAGATTTAACTGTATACATGGAGTGGAGCTTTGACATATGGGAGGAAGCCTGAGGCTCTGGCAGGGGCATGGCCTTGCCCAAGGTCCATGGTGAGGCAGATGCAAGGCTCCTTTTCCTCAGCCCAGCTTGCATCACAGGAAGGGGAGTCAAGGGCTGTCAGCAGTTCTCACAAACCCACAGTCCTTGTCTTGGAGATGGCCCCCAACCATCCTCTGTCTCCTTCCAGATCTGGAACTACCGAGTCCTGAAGGATGAGTTCCTGGGCCAGGTGCACCTGAGGGCCAGCTCGGACGACCTCCAGGCGCTGCACACCCTCCACCTCCGAGACCGCAACAGCCAGCAGCCCAGCGACCTTCCGGGCACCGTTGCTGTGCGCATCCTCAGCAGTGCCTCCCTCACGGCCATCTGATACCTGCCCATCTACCTGCAGTTCTCACCACCATCTGCATGTCCCCAACCAGGCCAGGGACTAACCTGGGAGCCAGGACACTGGCATCCTTTTCCCAGCTTTTCCACTGACTTGCTGTGTGACCCTGGGGGGGGGCGGGTCTCTTCCCCTCTCAAGGACACTTGCCTCAGTGTCCCAAGGACCCCAAAGCATTCCCTTCTCATAGAGGAGTCTTCTTGCCTGAGATTTAAAATAGCCCTCCCTACCCCAACTGCCACCATGGCTAAGGGACCCTATCCATCGAAAACCTTTTCCCAAGGCCCTGCTGTCTGCCAGCAGATTGCCAAGAAGATGTCAGTTGTTTACACACAAACTGCCACATCCCCAAGGTTCACTCTTGCCCCTTGTGTCCCAGGCCTTCCCCAGTGTCCAAGACTTGCTTTCTTTGGCACCTACATCTGGTTTTCTAGCCACCTTGAAAGGACTCTTGGCTCTTGGGTTCCTGCCCAGGCTAGAGTTTGGGAAATGTCCAGGTGACATCTGTCCATTCTCGAATCCCATCCACTCACCCGCCCATCATGTATTTATTCGAAGGAGATTTGCCAAATGAATAAACCATGCCCATGAGACCCCATGTGGAGCCGGGCCTCTCCTCGCAGCTCTGGGAGACCCGGCGTCCGTCCTGGGCCTCGCCTCTGCGCTCAGGTCCTCTCAGATACAGACGCCCAGAGGAGCTGCAGCCACCTTCTCCTTCTAGGTTCTGATTGCATTCCCAGCCTCTGGTTTAGGGTCCCTGGAGAGGTGGTGGAGAGGAAGGGCATCCTGCCTCCACTGCCCTGATGCGGGAAGGAGTGTGTCTGATGTAGTGGGCCAGGCGGGGAGAGACCTGAGGGGAGGCACATGCTCCCAGGACCCCCTCTGCTGCAAGACCTGGGCTTTTCCCGGGAGCAGGGTCTCTGGAGTGGTGGTCTCAGGCCCACTGGCATCAGTTTGCGCGTTGGGCTTGACAGGAGATGGTAAATCCATTGTCTGACCAGAGGCCCTTCCACCAACATTCCCCCGAAGCGTAGCTGAGGAGCCATAACCCTCTTGCTGCCTGGACCAAAACTCTCCTCTTAGTCCTCAACGTTTTATATTCTTTCCGTTTTAACTCTCAATTTTAACCAGGGGTTTTTAAAGGAAAACTGAAAGCCAGAACCCTTTTTTTCCTTCTTAAACTCCAGTTCCTGTGATCCTCTGATTTGATTTTGATCTGCCTGGGGAGGGACGTGGGGAGGTCATACCTTCTCAGAGGAGGTCTGGAGGTGGATGAAGAAGATGGGGGGTTGTACTTGGATGTTTTACAAGCCAGCACCTACTGTGTTCTTGGAGAGTGTTGGCGCTGTGACCAGCTTTGGCTCTCTCCTGTGCCCTTCTCAGGCTCCAGACCAGGTGATGTCAATGAAAAAGTCCAGTTGGTTCAAGATCAGGAATTCCTCTGGCCTTGCTGGGAATTCCTCTGGGGAACCTGGCTTTTCAGCTCCACATCTGGCTCTTGGGTGCAGTGTCCTGGCTGGATATGCTGGATTCTTGACTTTGCTGGATTCTTGGCCCCTCACTCTGGCTGGCTCTGCTCCTGTGTCCTGGCCCTGGGTCACGGGAGGGGCCGGGAACTGAATGACAAGGAGGACAAAAGGATTCCTTCTCGAAAAGCTGGGACTTCTCCTCAAGAACACGAACCTAGGGTGAGGATTTTGCGTGTGACCAGGAGCAAGTTGCTTAAACCTCCTGTGCCTCGATTTCCCCCTCTGCAAAGTGGGGCCAGTGATTATCGTTTGTCAGCACTCTTACTAACAAGTGCTGTATAAGGGCAAAACAATACTCTTTCTCTATGTATCTTTGTATGCGTACACACTATACACAGTCATGTAATCACCACTTCTCAGTGTCTGTTTGAAAGGAAGACTCCTGAGTTGGGTGGAGCGTCGAGGGCCGGATAAGCCAGCCTGGGACCTCTGGGGCCGACACACAGGTCTTTGCTCAGCCATGTCCACCTGGGCTACGGGGGCAAACGAGGACCAGCTGGCAGACCTGTGTGGGCTTTAGCCTGGGGGCTGGGCATTGTGTCCCTCGACTCCCTTCTCAGACAGAACTGGTTCGGCAGCCCTGCCCTTGCTCCCGGCCCCTCTTGGTTGGCTCCTGGCTGTGTGGGGATCCTGGTCCCCAGGAAGCCCTGGGGACTGGGCAGGTGAGGATGGAGCTCTTTCAGGCCGGGACTGGAGGGTGAGTGGGGAGAGCAGCTGCTCTCTGCCTGGTGCACCCTGCAGCCCACAGGGGCCTCAAGTCCCCGTTTGCAGATGGGTGGGGCCCCTGCTCCACAGCACCCCGAGCTGGGCTGCGTTCCCCTCAGGGCCGAGCGCAGGGTCAGGGGAGTGGAGACCTGTTCCGCTCTCAGAATAAATGTTACCACAATTCCAGAAAGGCCTTCCTGTGTCTGTCTGTCCCTCTGGGGATAAGGGACAATGAAGGGAATGTTTCCCAGGCCTGGGTGACTGTCCTCTGGTTAGAGAACCACGTGAGGGAGTTACTGCTGAGGCTGGACCCCGATCCCTGCCTGGTGGGACTGTGCTGGCATATTGGGATCATTCAGCTGTCCCTTCACCTGGCCTTTTCCCAAGTCCCGTCCCAGGCACGGGGGGCGGGGGAAGCAGCCACAGTGCCCGCTCCGGGGCAGTGTACAAACTGGTGGGGAAGACATGCAGAGAACCAGTGGCGAGGCAGTGTGGGAGCTACTGGGTGTTCCTGAGCCTGCTGGGGGCAGGAAGGCCTCGCCCTGAGCCAGTTGTGGAATAGAGGGGGGCAGCCACATGAAGGGCAGCCAAAAAGGAGATGGGCTTATGGGGGTACAGGTGGATGTAGGGGATCAGAGTGGAGGCTGTTGAGGGGAAGATGATGGCAGCTCGAGCCAGAAAGCCGGGGGTGGCGGGGAGGAGAAACCAGAGAGATTTCGGAGGTAGGGTGGACAGAACTTGATGGCTGGGTTGGGAGTGGGGAGTAAGGAAAAAAATAAATGAACTAAGATCAAGATTTCCTCATAAGACTGTGAGAGAAGGATGTGCTGAATGATGTGCCCACCTTAGCGTAGTGCCTGGCCACTGGTGGGTGCTGAGCAGCTGTAGCTGTGCAGCATCTGGAGGGGACCACATACCCCCGCGCCACCCCGCACCCATCCCTCACAGCTCAGACCTGCATTCTGCCTGGGGCACCATTTCCTCTTCGGGCCTCAGCTTTCCCATCTGTGTGAGGCTGACGCCACTCACCCACCCAGTCTGGCCGGCTCAGCAAGAGATGATTAGAGGGATGGTGGGTACCAAGTGCGGACGGCAGGTGGGGGACCAGCAGTGGGGGCAGTGTTCAGGAGCAACTCCGGTCGTGGGCACCCAGCCAAGCACACTCCAGCATCCAGGGGTCTTCAGGGGTCAGGGTCGTCGGGTCAGAGGGAGCCCCAGCCTTGGCAGAGCCTGGGTCCCAGCGCTGTCGCTTCCCACCCGCTGCTCCAGGCAGAGGCTGGATGCTCAGCCTTGCTCTCCAGGGGGCGCCGTCGGGCACCTGTGCCCAGTGGGTGGCGCAGTTGGGCCATTGGTCCCTCCCTGGGTCCCCCACCCCATCCTTTGGGTGGCAGCCAGGTGGCCCCTTCCCTGCAGGCACAACCCAGTTACAGAGAATCCAAAAGAGTACCTCCCTCCGCCCTGGCCAAACCTGTCCTGGAGAGGCCTGCCTGGCTGGGGCTGCTGCCAGGGTCGCTGCAGGCGAAGGGCCATAACGTGCAAGGGCCAGGTCTCGACAGGGAGTCCTCGGTGTCACTGTCTTCGCTGACGCTAATAACGAACATTTTGTTCACTCTCTTCCTCGTTTACCCTCCTCCCCTACTGTAAAATTGCATTTTCCACCTCAGTGTGCACGAGTCCCTGGTACATGCAGCGTTGCTCCCAGTCAGCTGCTTTGAGAAGGTTTCCTGGACGATTAGAGACAGCAGGCATCCCGCGCCCCAGCCCCCAGAACAAGCTATGGGGCAGTGGTGAAGTGATGAACTTCAGGGGGACGCATCTGGGGCAAGGGCAGTGTCTGTGTGTGTGTGTGGAGCAGGGGCGGGGTGCAGAAAGGGCCAGGAGGCAGGGCTTGCTACCTCCTGCCCTGCCTCGCCGGGTCCTTTGCTCTGAGTCTCAAACAGCCATTTTGCAGAGAAGGAAACAGTCTTGGCAGACGGCAGGCAGGGGCCAAGACTCAGCAAATCAGTGACCAAGTCGGGATCAGAACAAGGTTTCCTGCCCAGGTGCTGAGAGCAGGTGGTGGGCATTACTGCACATGACAGGAGGCAGCTGAGGCTAGATGAGTGGCCCTGGGCCTGCTCCCACAATGGTCGGCAGCACAGCCGAGAAAGACCCCAGTGCCCCGGCCGCCCCGTCCTCCCCGCTGGGCGGCCAGGGCTCCGCCAGGGCCCTGGGCAGCACAGCCCGCCTCCCATGCTGATGTCACGACACCCAGACCTCGGAGGGCCCTCCGACTCCGCCTCCCGGGGGAAGGCTCTGGAGTGGGGAGGAGAGGGCAGCAGTGCTGGCCGGAGAGCTGCCCTGGGCAGGAAAGAAAGGGAGAGACTGAGAGAGAGAGTCACACAGTGAAAGACTGCAAGACCCAGAGAGACCCCCAGAGCAAGTCACAGAGCAAGACAGAGGAAGAGGGGGCGTGTGTCTGCAGATTTTCCCACACCTGCCACCCCAGCTTCCCGAGCCCTCTGTACAGGTGGCAGCTGCAGCCAGGCCAGTGGGCAGCAGGGACCCAGGTAAGGATGGGCTGCCCGCTGTCCTGAGCACTGGGAGAAGGGTTTGCTGGACTTCGGGGGAGTCATGGGCTCGGGCCACCCTGGAGCCACTGTCCCCACAGCCAATTGCTCCTGGTCTGGGCCCCCTGCCATCTCTGACCAGAGCTGGGACGGGGGGCAGACATGCTGGGGGTGGCAGACAGAGAGTCCTCTGTCCCTGACTCTTTGTCTCCTTAGGCCTCTCTCAGCCACTATCTCTTTCTTTATCGCTCTCCTTGGATAAGTCGCTTCCTTCCTCTGTGCCTCAAATTTCCCATCTGTGAAATGGGAGATGAAGCCCCATCAGCCATGGTTGTTGGGAGGACAAGGTAAAACTGAGCATGGGTACAGAAATGTAAATACAGTTCTGTGTTCTCTGTTGTCAGTTTAAAAAGCAATTAACTTGAACAGGGATTAGTTTTTATTTTTAGGAAAAAAAATGTCTATTTCGTAGCTTTTTCCTTACACGTGGCCCTTAAATTCTATGTCCTTTCAACCCCTTTCCACCCCCCAAAGCCCTGAAGGCCCTGGTTCTGCCCCTGGCTCTCGGGGCACCACAGCTGGGCATCCTCTTCACAGACGTAGCTCCCCACGGCAGCTGCCTGCTGGCCTTTGTTGAATTCCCTTCTCAGCCAGACACCCAGGCCAGGTGCAGGTCTCCAGAAGGACGGTGTGCCTGCTGTATCCCGGAGCCCCAGGGCAGGGGTCAGGGCTCAGGTGTCAGGTAGTGTCATGGGCAGAGGATCAAATGCCTCAGCGCCTCTGAATGGACCTTGTGAAAAATTGATGCTCATCCTGGGAGGCAGGTAGGGGGCCAGAGGAGCCTCATGCCAGGGCCGATGGGCTGGGGCTGCTTTCGATCACCACACTCAGTCCCACAAGTCCTTCCTGAGCCGTCCCTCTGCTGTGTGAGGTGATGGCTGAGCCCCACACCCTACCCTGCATCAACTCCCTTACTTTGGGAGCAGAGGTGGGGACAGACCCTGACCAGACAACAAGTGCATATAGTCAGGGCTGGATAGAGGGAAATATCGGGGCTCTTGGCAGCCTGGGGACAGTCAGGGAAGGCTTCCTGGAGGAGGTACCATCTAAACTGAGCCATGAAGCATAGGTGGGAATTTATTAGTCAGAATTCCACGCAGAGGGTCCAGTGTATACAAAGTCTAAGAGGTATAAAAAGGGCCAGCATATCTCAGGAAGAATGAGTGCTGAGAATGGCCCAAGGGCAGGGGTGGGGAAGGAAGAAAGCAGAGAGGCAAGACTGAGACGCATAGTGCTGGGCCTTAAACGCAAGATGGGGGAAGGATTAGAGCCCCCATCCTAAAGGCCGGGGGTGCTCTGGAAGGGTTTTAGGCACGGCGTGTCATGAGCAGGTCATGTTCAGCCTGACCCTCCTCTTGGGCCAGGCTGTCCCTGTCACCTGCACTCCTGGGGCAGCTCTGAGCTGGGTGGCCAGAGACCAAGTCCTAGTCCTAAATTTGTCCTGTCCTGCTGTGTGACCTTTGGCAAGTCTTGGTCCCTCTCTGGCCCCTTTTCCCATATGTCCACGGGAGGGGGCTAGACTTTCTACTTCTTAGGAGCCCTTTGGGAAACTCTGAATAACAGTAGTAAAAAAGGAGCTCAGCTGCTCTGGGCAGTGGAACTGGTGATGGTGGCAGAGGCTCAGGTCACACAGGCTGGGCTGTGGCCAGAGGGAGAGAAGCCAGGGAGGGTTCCTCAGGGAGGAGGGGCTGGGGCTTGGGAAGAGCCCAGGTGACCCCAGCCAGGCTCAGTGCTTCCAGGGCTGGCTGGCTCCGAGGCTTGACATGGTCTCTCTCCCTGCAGAACTGTGTCTGGCCAGGCGGGCGGTAGGAGCATTTGACCAAGGACAATGGTGATTCTTCAGCAGGTGAGGGCTCCTTCATCTTTCTATCAGGAATAACCCTGTTGGGTGGCCCATCCTTCCCTATCCCATATTCTCTTATCCATGTTCTTAGCTGTAGAATCCCCTCCCTAATCCTTTCTTCTAGAAAACTCCTATCTATGCTTCAAAACCCAGGTGTGAAACTTTCCCTGACTCTCTCAGGGCCCATTCTCCCTGTGATGTGTCTGTTGGGGCCTCCCTTTCTCATTGCACTCACCCCACTGGTCAGAAATTACTTATTTATATACGTCTCGGAATCCCCAGGAAATCCAGGCAGTGGAGCAGCATGTGCAAAGGCCCAGATGTAGAGAAGCCCTTGCGGAAAGGGAAGACAAAGTTGGCAAGTCTATTGAAGCCAGACCAGGAAGGGCCTTGAGCCTGACTGGGGAGCAGTGAAAGGGGGATGACGTGGCTGGAGCTGCAGGCCCCGAGGGTAATATGGGAAAGAAGCAGAAGTGCTGCCCCCAGCTGAGTCCTCCAGCTCCCCTTCCTTCCCAGGGCCACAATGGCCCCTGACCCCAGCCCTTCCCCGTGATCAGCCTGAGGCTCTAATGAGCTCCTAGTCTCCAGATTCAGGAATGTGGGCCCTGAGCCAGGTCGGCCTGGCACCAGGCCCTTGGGCTGGTAGGGGTGTGTGCTGTGGAGGCTTGGCCAGTGGCTTCATGTCCTCCAGGACCATGTGGGACCAATGGGCAGCTGTGCCCTGCAGCTGCGTGTTTGAGTGTGAGTTATGTACACGTGTGTATGTGAGAAGGCAGGCGTCAGAGCAGGATCAGGATAGACAGTCTTCTGTCCTGGGGCTGGAGGAGTCCCCCTCTAGAGCCCCTTGGCCTGAGAGCCTCTTCAAAGGCCCATCAGAGATGGCCAAGACCAAAAACAGAAGGAAAAGTCACTGTCACTGAGTGTTTGCTGGGTGCCAGGGCCTGGGCTGCAGGCGGGGCTGGGTGGATGGGGACATTTGCAGACCCCAGAGGGAGGGCCTGGGCCACTCATAGCTCCCACAGCCGTTTTCCCTCAGGAGGCCTCTGACTTGCTGTCCACCCTCCTCCAACCAGCCCCCCTGAAGGCTGGCCCATCTCGTCTGGCAGCCTCTGCTGGGAGCAGGTATCTGCAGGTGGACCTGGCTCTGCCCACGCCTCACACAGAAAGCACATTTCTGTTGCTTCTTTGGTCCTGAATGAAGTCCCAGTTCTGGGGAGCCAGCCAGCCACACAGCTCCACAGGCAGAGCCCGCAGCCCTGGGCTCATCTTGGGCTTTGCTGTTGATAAGTTGCGGATCCGGGGCACACGCATCCTTCAGCCTTCCTGAGCCTCAGTTTCCTCATCTGTAAAACGAGGATAAAAACCCTCCTTTCCCAGGATGGTTGTTGTGAAGCAAATGCCACGAGGGGTTCAATCAGAGTGCTTGCCTTTCACCTGCCTACCAGGTCCACCTCCTCCCGCCACCCCTTACCTGTCCTGAAAGACGGTCCGTCTGCCCGAGCACTTGGTCCCTCTTCTCCTGGCTGACTTCTAAGTCCACGCCGTGGCCACGACTCCCTTTGGGACCCTTCCCTCCTCTGCCCACATTAGAGTCTGATCGCATGCCACCTTCTCCCCCTGCCTTCCTGGGGCCTCCTGGTGAGCCCAGAAACGGGGGACAGCCTTCATCCTGCTCCCCACCACCTCCTCAGCTCCAGCACCAGCCCACGCAGAGATGGAGCTCTGTGCCGAACGAATGAACGATTGTGATTTCACCCTCATTTTGTCCGAGGGGCTGGGGCGAGCATGATACCTACCTCAAAGGGATGTTGGAGAACAAAATATCGTTACGCATATACAACGCTCAGCCCCACGCTGGACACAGCTCATAAGAGTTTAACGGCCGCGGCGACTACTACTAAAATCGTATCAGTGGTGTTCCTGTGTATGAGAATTTCCCATTCTTTTCTCTCTTTCACTTCACTTGGCATAAATATTTACTTGGGATAAATTATTTGAGGAGACCTCAGAGAATATGATGTTTCTTGCCCCATGTGTAGAGTGGCCCAGTGTGGGACATATCAGTGACAGAGACTCACCCATCCCTCCCTCATTCCTTCCATTCATCCATCATGCCAGCCTTTCTGAGCCCCACAGAGTACCAGGCACAGAAAACACCTTCATAGAGTTGTGCTCAGAATCCAAATCTCTTCATTATGAAAAAATGTTATTCATTTGTTGAGGGTTCTAATTCTTCAAAAGTAGCATCCACATTGGTCCTACTATGTGCCGGGTACTCTCTATACATGATCTCATTTTATTGCCATAAGGCTGTAGGGTAGGGATCTTTGTGCTGATCTTGCCGGTGAAGAAACTGAAGCCCAGATAGGGTAATTTATTTTTTTTTTTTTTTTTTCATTTCAGCTATGCTTTTATTTATTTATTTTTAAAACACCTTTATTGGAGTATAATTGCTTTACAATGGTGTGTTAGCTTCTGCTGTATAACTATGTGGCTGCTTCCCACTAGCTATTTTACATTTGGCAGCGTATATATGTCCCAGATAGGGTAATTTAGACATGAGCTGGGGCAGGTCCAGACAGGATAGGGAGCCATGCTGGTGAGGGGGGCAGCATGCAGGGAGAGGAGACCTTGGGAAGGGGCTGCTGTGTAGGGCACAGGGCTGTGGCACAAGGAGCAGGCACAGGGCTCAGAGGAGGAGGTCAGACTTCCCCTGTTGGGTGGCATTCGCAGAGCGTGAGCTCTTTCCCAGGGATCCTGTGGTAGGCTGGGCAGACCCATCATGTTGATGGCTTTGGGAGTAGGTGGGGGTGTCTGGAGGTTCCTAGTGTGCCGGAAGCCACCTCCCCCAGCCACGTTCTCACTCACCCACCCAGCAAAGTGGCACTCAGCCCCTTCTCTGTACCGGGCTGGGCACAAAGGATGCAGAGATAAATTGACTGCTCCCTGTCCTGGAGGAGTTTCCAGACCAAAGGGGGAGGCAGCTCCGAAACACAGCAAGGGTGCCCATGAGCCGAACTGTGATAGCAGGAGTCCTGGGGGTGGAGTAGGGTGGGAGGGAGCCTGGGGATGGGGGAGGCTTCTGCCCCGCCTGAGGTACGGCAGGGTGGGGTGGTGATGTCAGGGAAGGCTCTGATGCTGTCGTGGTAGCCCCTCACATTCAGATGGGGGGCTGTGGTCTCAGGAGGAGGGACTTGCCCCACATTGCAAGGCTATCTGGTGCTTGTGAGAACCCAGAGATCTGTGGTACATGTGACCCGCTTCTTTAGGACCTCAGGGGAGGCTGCTGTGCTTCCGTAAGATGTGATTTCTGGCTCTGCGGTGAGGCCAGTGTAGGGACTAGATGTACTTTGCCCAGATTCCTGGATCAGAGTGAAGTTTGAAGATAAATCTGTGGACTGTTGATAACAGTTGGATTAAGTCTTTTATTAAAATATAATGTTCTTCTTTGTCTCTTGTAACAATTCCTGATTTAAAGTCCATTTTGTCTGATATTAGTACAGCCACCTCAGCTCTTTTTTGGTTACTGTTTTCAAGGAGTATATTTTTCTAACCTTTCACTTTCAACCTATGTGTGTCTTTGGATCTAAAGTGAGTCTCTTGTAGATAGCATATAGTTGGATCATGTGTTTTTTTTTTAAACCTATTCTGCCGACCTCTACCTTCTAATTGGAGAGTTAAATTCATTTCCATTTAAAGACTTACTTCTGCCATTTTGCTGTTTTTTTATATGTCATATCTTTCCCCTGTCGACTCCTCTATAATGACCCTTTTTTTTTTCAAATTTTACTTATTTATTTATTTACTTTTGGCTGTGTTGGGTCTTCGTTGCTGCACATGGGCTTTCTCTAGTTGTGGTGAGCGGGGGCTACTCTTCGTTGCGGTGCGCTGGCTTCTCATTGCAGTGGCTTCTCTCATTGTGGAGCACGGACTCTAGGCACGTGG
>NC_041229.1:55972812-55973244 GCF_002837175.3 Physeter macrocephalus | reverse complement strand
TCAGGTGTACAGCAAAGTGATTCAGTTATATACATATATATGTATATATATTTTTTTCATATTCTTTTCCCTTATAGGTTATTACAAAATATTAAGTATAGTTCCCTGGGTTATACAGTAGGTCCTTTTTGGTTATCTATTTTATAAATAGTAGTGGGTATCTGTTAATCCAAAACTCCTAATTTATCCCTCCCACCATTTCCCCTTTGGTTACCATAGTTAGTTTGTTTTCTATGTCTGTGGGTCTGTTTCTGTTTTGTATTTAAGTTCATTTGTATCTTTTTTTTTTTTTAGATTCTACTCTATGATGCCTTCTTTTGTGTTTGATTTTTCCCCCCACTCTACTGTTTTGGTTCCCTTCTCATTCATTTCTCTCTCTCTGTCTCTCTGTCTCTCTGTCTCTCTGTCTCTCTGTCTCTCTCTCTCTCTCTC
>NC_041229.1:55937360-55972793 GCF_002837175.3 Physeter macrocephalus | reverse complement strand
TATATATATATATATATGTATATATATATATATATATTTTTTTTTTTTTCCCTAGTAGTTACTCTGGGGTTTTCAATTAACACCTTACATTTATAACAATCTAGTGAGGGTTAACACCAACTTAGCTTCAATAGTATATGAAAACTCTGCTCCTATACAGTTCCATCCCTCTCTCTTTACAGTATTATTGTCAGAAATTACATCTTTGTACACTGTGTGCCCATTAACATAGATTTATAATTGTTATTTTATGCATTTGTCTTTTAAATCACATAGGAAAAAAGAGAAGTGACAAACCAAAAATAAAAATAAGACTAGCTCTTATATTTACCTTTGTAGTTACCTTACTGGGTTCTTTATTTCTTTGTATGGCATTGAGTTACTGTCTAGTGCCATTTAATTTTAGCCTGAAGGATTATTTTTGGCATTTCTTGTAGAGCAGGTCTATTAGCTACCAACTCCCTCAGTTTTTGTTTATCTGGGAATGTCTTCGTTTCTCTTTCACTGTTGAAGAATATTCTTGCCACATACAGAATTCTTGCTGGAAATATGTTTTTTTCCTTTCTGCATTTTAAATATATTATCCTACTGCTTTCTGGTCTCCATGGTTTCTGATGAGAAATCAGCAATTAATCATATTGAAGATCCTTCATATATGATGAGTCACTTCTCTCTCACTGTTTTTAAGATTCTCTTTTTGTCTGTCTTTTGATAGTTTGATTATAATGTGTCTCAGTGAGGATCTTTTTGAGTTTATCCTACCTGGAATTTATTGAGCATTTTAGATGTGTAGATTCATATCTTTCATCAAGTTTGGGGAATTTGGGGTCATTATTTCTTTGAATATTCTTTCTGCCTCTCTCTCTCCTCTCCTTCTGGGATTCCCATTGTGCATATATTGGTCCACTTGATGGTGTCCTGTAGGTTTCTTAGTCTCGGCTCATTTTTCTTAATCCTTTTTTCTTTTTGCTCCCTAGCCTGGATATCTCAATTAAGCTATCTTTGGTTTGCTGATTCTTCTTTCTGCCCTTTCAAATCTGCTGTTGACCCCTCTAGTGAATTTTTCATATCAGTTATTGTACTTTTCAACTCCAGAACTTCTATTTGGTCCCTTTTTATAATTCCTGTCTCTTTATTGATAGTCTGTACTTGGTGAGATGTTGTTCTGGTTTCCTTCAGTTCTTTGAGCATATTTAAAACAGTTGATTAAAGTTTTTGTCTATTAAATCCAGTGTCTCGGCTTCCTCAGGGAAAGATTCTATTAATTTCTTTTTTTCCTATGAATGGGCCATACTTTCTTGTTTCTTTGAGAGTCTCATAGTTTTTTTTTTTGTTATTGTTGTTGAAAACTGGACATTTTGATTACTATAATGTGATAACTCCAGAAGTCAGATTTTCCCCCTCCCCAGGGTTTGTTGTTGTTTCTTATTATGAATTGTAGTTTTGTTGAGTGACTTTTCTAAACTATTTTTTTTGTGTGTGTGTGTGAAGACTAGATTCTTTGTTGTATGTGGTCACTGAAGTCTCTAAAACCCCTGGAAAAAAAACAAAACAAATTCAAAAAATCTCAGACTTTGCAGTTGGGCCGTGTCTGTGTTGGCACATGACTTCAATGCTCAGTCAGGACATTTACAACTCTGACTTAGCCTTCACTCCCTGTCTGCATGGAGCTTGAGGTCAGTCAGAGGTGAGAGCTTAGGGTTTCTCATGCTTTTTCTGAACACTTGTCCAACCCTGGGTGTGTACGTGGTCTTCTAGATTCCCCAGTATATGCTGAAGCTTATTCAAAGCCCTTTTTCCCTGGTGCATCTCATTCCCCTGCCTTTCTTCCAGGCTTTTTGGAGTGTCTATTATTTGCTCCAACTCATTATTTTTTTCCCCAGGTGGCAGTGGGTAGTTCATTTGCCTTTGGATGTTTTTGACCAATGCCCTCCATAGCTACTTCTCTACCCTGGGGTCCCTAGTTAGGGAATAAAGACAAACCTTTAGCGTATTCCTTCAGGGATCCCCCAGACAGGTTAAAACCATCATAATTCTTTGATAACAAGGTCTATTCTGCTCCCTCTGACCCAACAACCCACACCAGGGATACAGGCTGCCATCCTCAAGGTGGGGGGTGAGGGAGGATGGGTAGGTTAAAGTACCACAAAGTTCTCCTGTGGGGTTTCAGTCATCTTCCTCTTCCTTAAATGTTCAAATGGTTACTGTAAACCTTTGCATATTTTCTAGAGTTCCAGTAAAGTTGACTCTGACAATTTTTGCTATGTTTTTTGGTGTTTCTGTAGATTCTTGGCGGACTTCTCTACTCTTTGCTGATATCACTTGCTGATGACAACTGGCACAGTTCTTTCCTGAAAGCTTTTCTGTTCCAGCTTGCTATTTATATTTGGATAGGTCCCTTTGCCCCTTCTGAAATCCAGTCTCCCCATATGTAAAACAGGTGGCCAGAATTGGACCAGATGGTGGTATGGTGGAGGTGACAGCAGCACTATGGGTGTGAGGCATGAAGGGAGTAGAGAAAAGAAGGTAGTGAGGTGTGGGGACCAGGGGGCACATAGCTAAGTGGAGCTTTGGTGGCTAAGTGGGGGCAGGGAAGAGGATGGTGGAGGTGGAGCATTCCTAGCAGAGGATTCAGCATAAGGAAATGTAGGAGGCCCTGTCCTGTATGGCCAGGCAGCAGGAGACAAGGTTGGGGGAGCAGTGAGGCCTGGCTCTGGGAGAGAGTCTGGTGTGATTCCAGAGTGGGTCCCAGGGGTATTAGACCTGCCTCCCAGACCTGGTGTGAGCCACCTGCAGGGAAGGGACCTACTCCTAGGCTTCATCTCAGGGGTGGCCTGGGTGCAGGGTGTTGAGCAGTGGGTTTGGGTCAGGGAGGGCCAGTCTCTCAGTACTTTACTAGGTCTCTCTTAGGGGGCCTCTCTCCATCCACCAGACTTGTTTTACCATCTCTTCCTTCTTACCTCTGCTTCTCTGTGCTTTGCTGTTCTCTTTTCTGGAACACCCTTCTCCCTCGTATCTGCCTAAATATTCACAACACCACAACAACATGACTTGCTCTGTTAATAATAACTAACACTCACACAGCATTTGCTCTAACAGGCACTGATCTGAGTGAGTTACACACAACCTGTTTAACCCTCACAAGCACCTAATAACGTACTGTTATCCTGCAAATCAGAAAACAATACCTCTGCTTCTCTGTGCTTTGCTGTTCTCTTTTCTGGAACACCCTTCTCCCTCGTATCTGCCTAAATATTCACAACACCACAACAACATGACTTGCTCTGTTAATAATAACTAACACTCACACAGCATTTGCTCTAACAGGCACTGATCTGAGTGAGTTACACACAACCTGTTTAACCCTCACAAGCACCTAATAACGTACTGTTATCCTGTTATCCGACAAATGAGAAAACAAAAGCACATGGGGGTTGAGGAACTTGCCCAAGGTCACACAGCATGTGAATGGCCTTGTCATCATTGAACCGGTGTTGGCTCCAGAGTCCAACCTCATAGCAGCCATGCTATCCTGTCTCTCCAGGGTTAATATGTCCCTTATCTGGTGGTACCATCCTTATCTGTGTCTGGGTCTGTCCACCCCCAGTCTGGAAGCTCTGAGGATGGTGTCCCCTAAGCTTTAGGCTGAGCCTGTGAAGGTTTTTGTTTTTTTAACATTTTAAAAATATTTATTTATTTTTGGCTGTGTGGGTCTTAGTTGCAACATGCAGGATCTTTCGTTGCAGTGCGTGGGCTTCTCTCTAGTTGTGGTGTGCAGGCTCCAGAGCGCATGGGTTCTGTAGTTGTGGCACACGGGCTCTCTAGTTGTGGCTCTTGGGCTCAGTAGTTGTGGCATGCTGGCTTAGTTGCCCTGCAGCATGTGGGATCTTAGTTCCTTGACCAGGGATTGAACCCATGTCCCCTGCATTGGAAGGCGGATTCTTAACTATTGGACCACCAGGGGAGTCCCTGTGAAGGTTTTTTAAATAGACAGATGGAAGGATGCCTGGAAGCCCAACGCTAGCACCTCCCTGGGTCTGAGGGTCTGGTTCCTGTTCCCATGGACTCTCCTAGGAGGGTGGGCAGGGGTAGGTGTGCTTGTTCTGGGCTTAACTCTGGAAAGGACCCCTTCTGAGAGCAGGGTCCCTGAGAGGGCACAGGAAATGGGTGGGAATCATTGCCAACAGTCAGCTGTGTGCTGGGTGGCAGAGCGCTGGGTCCTCGAGGCTGGAAAAGTGGGGGGCGGGTAGAAGGAAGCCCAGGTCCAGAGGGGCAGCTCTGAGTTCTGTGTGAGACATCACTGTCTCCTTCCTTGTCATTCCCTCTACTCCCTGCAGTGGTTTGCTTCTCTAGAACAGAGAGTTGGGTCTTCCAGCATTTCAGACAATGCTGAGGGCCAAAAATGAGACCTTGAAGAGAGAATAGGAGAAAAGAGGGGAGAGGATAAAGATAAGTAGGGAGAGAGAAGAAGGCAGGTGTAGGAGGAGAGTCATAGGGCCTGGGCATTCCACGCCTTCTGGATGGGACAGTGGCCACTGTGGCTTGCGGCCCAGCATGGACCCAAGCCGGCACCCAGTCCTGTGTAGCTGCCAGGACACAGGAGCCCAGCTTGGTGCCCACTGTGGGGTGAGCTCTGAGCCATTAGGGGTGACTTGCTGTCCTGGGGAACGAGGGGACACCCCTCCTTTAGGCCTCAGTGCCTCCTCTTTGACCTGGAGATCACCAGCTGGCTGGCCTCAGAGGCTGGGTGAGGACCAGAGACAGACTCTTCCAGGGCTTTCCCCATAAAGTCCCCTCCCAACCTCAAGGCTTTTATCTGCCCTCACTCCCCAGAGGCAGCCAGTGGGCCAGAAAGATCTTTGACGCACCTTCCCTTTAGACTTAAAAAATTTACGAAGTTTATTGTGTTCCACTCCATAACATCCCCACGTTTCTTTCCGTAGAAAACATACTGATTTTCTCCAAAGCTGCGGTCAAGGTGAGGTTCCAGGTGCCTCGTTTTTGCCGAGGCCCTGCAGCTCGGTTCCTGGGTGCCGCTTGCTGAGTTCCTGGTGAGGCGGGCCCGGAATCCCCGACGATGTTGGGTGTTGGGGTCACGCCGGGATGGGAGGGGGCTGGGGCGGCGCGGGCGCCCCCTCCTCGTTCCCGCCCGCGGGCGTCACCTAAGCCGCCGTTGCCATGGGCCCGCGGCAGATGGCCGGGTTTAGGGTTCCCCGGCGGGCGGCGCGCACGGGATTAGGTGAATTAGGGAGCTCGAGACGTGCTGCTACCGTAGCCGCCGCTAGGCCCTCCGCGCCATGGAGCCGCCTGCCCATCCCGCAGACCCCGCCAACCCCATGGACGCCGCTGACCCCGGCGACCCTGCCGAGGCGCGCGCCAAGCAGCCGGGCAAGTGGGCGCTGCTGCGTAGCCTGAACCAGGCGTTGAAGACGTACGCGGTCCTGCCGGTGAGGCCCGGGTCGGGAGAGGGAGGACGCGCCCCGCGGACCCGGTCCTGGGCCTCGGTTTCCCCGCCTGTCTGGAGCCAGGCGGGCCGCAGGGTCGGAAAGCCCCAGGGTGCACGCACACCTGAGCCCTCTGGTGCCGCGCGGTCCTAGACGCCCGGCGGGAACTTGGCCCCCCGCTCGCTGCCCCTGCCTGGGCGGGGAGCTTGTGCAGCTGGAGAACCTGAGGTGGATGGGCCAGCGCTGGGAAGGGGCTTCCCTGCCCTTGCCCGGGTCCAGAGCAGGGAGTGACTCCAGGTGCACGGAGGGGGCTCGGGGAGACGTTTGTGGACTGGCTGACCGGCTGGTAGAAGGAAAGCGTGGCCCGCGGGTCCCCTCCTCCACCGAAGATTAGCAACCAGACACTTCCTTGTTCACTGGCACCCCTGGCAAGTCAGTTGGCCCATCTTTCTCACCTGTGAAAATGGGGCTAATATAACCAATGTCCCGGAGTGACTATGAGGATAAGTGAGGGTGGGGGCGGCGTCCTGAGACAGACTCCTTTTCATTGCACAAACGGGGACTGAACCTCGGGGACTGAACCTCAGGCCCTGCCCCAGAGGAGGAAAGAGGCATATAAGGCTAAGGCCCTGCGGGGAGTTGATGTTGATCTGATCCTGGGCTCATGCCTAGGAGGGAAGGTGGGTGGACATCAAGGACAACTTCCCTTTGCATGGGTCTCTCATCTTCACAAGCACTGACTCCTTTCCTATTAAGGCTGTTGAACTCTAAGGCTCAGAGAGACTGAAAGACTTACCCAGAGTCACACAGCGTTAGTGGCAGAACTGGGACCTGAACCCAGAACTCTTCACCTTGTGTTCGTTGTGGATGGGGGCCAGCTTCCCTGGAGGAAGCCCCCACTAGGGTTGTGGGGTACCCTTGAGAACATTTAGGCAAATCCATCTAGGAACTCACCGTTCTGGAGCTGGGAACCACTCAACTGACAGCAGAGAAGCTGGAACTTGCCCCAGGTTACACAGCCACACAGAGGCAGGTGTCTACACAAATGGAACTTTTGATTCCGGGTGAGGTCCCTAGTGGGGCACCCCTCACAGTGGGGTGGTAGGAATGGGGCCAGATACAGTCATGGGCTGCCTGGAATCCGGCTGTGGGGAGGGGCTGGTGGGGTTAGACCTGAGCCCAGTGCCCCTTTCCTCTCCTCCCTCCTCCTGCCCCTCAAAAAAGTGTCATGTTCTTTTACATCTTCCTTCCTCTGCTCCTTCCTTCACCCATCCAGCGATTCCTGACCTACCCTGTTTTGGGTTTGGGCTCTGCCCTGCAGATGCTCATAGTCTCATCAGTCACTGATTTGATGAGTGACTATGGCCAGATCCCTTCCTCTCTTTCGGCCTCAGTTTCCTCATCTGTAAAATGGGGACCCTTACAACCCAGCTGCATTCTGCTGCCCCAAGTACTTTCCATGGGACCATGGGAACTGTCCGCCTCAGAGGTTCTCAGGCCCCTGATTCCTCCCTGAAGCCTCTTAGCTGCCATTTTAGCCTCTTTCCTCGAGTTCAGACCAAGAGAAGAGAAAGTTAAGTCACCACCCTCCTGGTGACAGTCCTTGGCTAGGAGGGTTCTAGACATTTCTGTTTGCTTTGCTGCCCTTAGCTGGAGCTTCCAGTTTGCCTTTTGGGTCCACGAACCATCTCCAGCCAGGGACCGTATCAGTGCTTCCTGTTCTGCTTGCAGAGCTGGGTTCAGGGTGGGGCCCAGGGGATGTAGGGAGAGAGCACTGAATTTGAGCTTGCCAGGCTTGGGCTTCATTCCCGGCTCTACCACAAAACACTTCCGTGACCTTGGGCATGTTTCTTGACCTCTTTTGAGGAGATGAAGTAGAGAGAGAATCCCCTGCCTAAGCGTTGTCATAAGGTTCAATGAGACAGTTAATTACAGGGAAGCATGTAAGTCACTACCTGGCCTGTTGCAGGGGTATTGAGTTTGCATAGAGCGATGTCCAGGTACCACTGCCTGCCACCGCTGGCCTCTGGGAATCAGGTCTTCTCCCTCTTTCTCTTTCTCACACACGACCTCTGTCACGTGCTCCCTCTTAACTACTCACACACATGCTCACATACATACTGTTTCACATTCTCATTCTCTGTCTCACTGAGAGAAAAACTGTTTCTCTATGTTTGGTTCTGGGGAGTCACCAATGGAAGACTCAGACCAGCCCTGCCCTCAGGGGGCTGCAGGCTAATGGGGAGTGGACACCCATGGTGATGACCCAGAGTGGTGCTGGCTGTTAAGGGGCCCCCAAGACTGGAGGAGAGCCTGTGTTCTTTACACAGCAGCCAGGGGAAGTTTTGAAAATGTAAATCCATCATGCCATTCTCTCCTGCTTTAAAACCTTCCAGTGGCTACTTGTCCTACTTAAAAGAAAGTCCAACTTCTGTCCATGGCTCCCAGGGCCCTGTGTGCCCTGGTGCTGCCCATATCCTCCAAGCGTCCCCTCATCTAGCTCCAACCTGGGCCTGCCCTTACTAGGCCCTCTGCTTTCCTGTCTGTTCACTGCTGTGTCCCCAGGGTCTGGAGTGAAACTGGCCCACAGCGGGCTCTCCACAGATATGTACTGAATGAATGAACTAACTCTTCAGGTATTGGGGAGGAGGAGGAGGAAGGTGGGGCAGTGAGGAGGAGCCAGGGAAGAGTTGCTATTTGCTTTGGGTGTCCACTCAGTGGAAAGGTGGGGTGAGATGCGGGGGCAGTTGGAACAGAATAGCCTGAGCAGGAGTGTGTCAGGTGGTCCTGGGCTGGCACTTAGAGAGGACGAGGAGTGTGGCAGGAAGCACAGCTTGGACTTGGGACTAAAGCAGTCGTGAGGATTAAATGGGACAGTCTATGGGAAGCAGTCATGCAGCCTGGGCACACAGTAGATGCTCAGCAAACACATGAGTTCTCCTCCCATCCCAGAGGCTCTCCAATTTTTCTTACTTTTTCTGGGAGAAAGCTTGGGTTTGAAGCTAGCCTGTTTCTAACATGTGCTAACCTCCCATGAAGTGAAGGCCCATAATGGCAGCTGTGGCTGAAAAGTAGTTGGTTCTGATGGGTACAGGAGGAGGCTGAAACAGTGAAGCGTTGGCCTTGGGACTCACCAAGCCCACGCCTCACTGAGGCATGTGGAAACCGAAGCTCAAAGAGGTCAGCGATTTACTGGAGGCCAAGTGGGTCCTGGATCCCAGTTTCATAGCCCAGAGCTGTTTCCCCTGGGCCATCCCCATGGGCTTATTTCATTGTGAATCAGTTTTAGCAGCTGTTAATGCTTTTAACTGCCGCTTGATAGGAAGTTATATTTTTATTAGGATCTCTAGGTTCTCTTGCCCTTCTGGGGAACTTGGGAACCACCCCAAAAGAATACTCTTATTAAGATTAGAATAAAATTCAAACTTTTACCTCCAGGCCAATGAGAGTCTATGAGTCCTGAATCTTGCCCGCCTCTCTCTCTCATCAGGTCCTGCAACAACCACCTCTTTGCGGTTCCTTCCTGCCTCAGGGCCTTTGCACTTATCATTTCCGCTGCCCAGATTTCTACCCTTGCTCTTTCCTAGCCTGACTGCTTTTCGCCCTTCAGGTCTCAGCTCAGAGGTTTCCTTCATAGAGTGGCTTCCCCAGAGAATGAGTCTCCAGCTGGCCAGCTGTCTCTTTCTACAGCATTGGTGTGCTCACTTCCATCACAGCACTACCGCCATCCCAAGTGAACGTACACTTGCTCAGTTGTTTTTTTCTGTCTCCTCCCAACTAGAATGTGGACTCCATGCTCACTGCTCAATCCCCAGCATTTAGATCCATCAGTGCCTTGTACCCAGTAGGTGCTCAGTACATGCATGTTGAATGCATCAGTGCTGAAAGTGGTTGTTCTAAGTCCATTTTCTGACTCTGGGTTGTAGATTTGGCTTCTGTGAACCCTTACTGAGCGTGTAGTGGGAGCCAGGCCCTGTGCTGAACTCAGCAGGGGACACAAATATAACGCTCCCCCGGCCCCAGATCGGGATGTCCCCACAAGCCAGGAGACAGTGTGGCTGAGAGCAATGCCCACATATATCATGGGGCCCGGCGCAGAGCAGCGTCACTGCAGGGAAGTCATAACTATGACTGTGGGTGTTGCCTGGGGAGGTGACAGAGGCTGTTTGAATGTCCTGGGGGTACGCCTCCATTAGGACAGAGGGCAAGTGTTTCTGCCTAAACCTCAATGAGTCTGCTGTACATGTGTGGGATGTAGAGACTTGGGGAGAGGTCAGGGCTTTGGACTTTGGCTTGAAGCTGTCCAGCTGTGTGGTCTTGGCTCTTCCCCACTCTGAGCCTCTGCTTACTCATTATAAATTGGGGACAGTAACAGCTGCCCCAGAGGAGGGATTGATGACACTGCGTAGTGCCCAGCCCAGGGCCTGGCACCATGGCTTCCACAGTGCCAGTTCCCTTTTCTTCCCTCTTCTGTGGTTGGCACAAGAGCCTCTGGTGGTGGAGGGGTGGGCACAGGACTGCTTGGAAGGAGTACCCGATCACCGTCCCTGCTCACCTGGCCTGGGACTCTCTCACCCGCAGGGGGACTATGTCTGGATGGACCTGAGATCCGGGCAGGAGTTTGACGTGCCCATCGGGGCGGTGGTGAAGCTCTGTGACTCTGGGCAGATCCAGGTGGTGGACGATGAAGGCAATGTGAGTAGCCCGCTGCCACCCCGCCCCCAGGCCTTGGTGGGGGGACACAGGCTGACAGGTGACCTGCCTCAGGGGGATGGAGGCAGTGCCTGTGCCCTGCCTCTGCCTCTCAGAACCCCCTTCCCCCGTGGAGATTTCCCCATCACCCCTGTGGGAGGGAACCTCCCCTTCTGCCCCAGGCTTCCTGTTCTAGTTCCACCAGCACTTCAGTCCATTCTGCCTGGTATTAGAAATGTGTGTCTGTGTGGGCATACCGGTGTGTACAGTGGGGCAGGGAGTGGCACCGGGCTGGGAGCTCCTCAGGTACAGAGGTGCTTTCGGGTCAGACAGACCGGATTCAAATCCCACCCTGCCCACTTGCTAGCTGTGCAACCTTGGCCAAATCTCTTTCCCTTCTGAACCTCAGTTTCTCCTTCTGAACCCTCACAGGGTTATTGATTCATATGTGAGGTCGCACGTGAACGCCTCAGAAGAGGGTGAGGTGGTCTGAAAATGCCCGCTCTCGTTCTGTGGGGTTAGGGCATCACACGAATTCATTTTCCACACTGACGCTGCCCTGGAATTAGTCTAACAGTTGAACCCTTTATCTCTTGTGGCCCTGAAGGAAAGGGACACAGGAAGTGTAAGTTTGATAGACAGTGAGAGTGGGGCCTTGGGGAGGGAAGAAAAGGTCTTAAGTCAGGGTCCTGCCTTAGGTGGCCCTGATGAGGGCCCAGAGGGGAAGCCTGGGAACTCTGGACATGTGTGCACGCGCATGGCATGTGTGTATGTGGCAGGGGCACATGTACAGCTTAGTGGGGACATGGAGGACCAGGGAGATTAGGTTCCACCGTAATCTGGGCTGTGTCTGATGCTGTGGCCGGCGCTGGGGGCATAGAGACAGTCCCCATCTTAGCCTCTTAGTTTGATGGGGGTGAAAGAGGGTGCAGTGGCTTGGAGAGGAAGGCTCTGTTGAGGGCCAGGGGAGGGCTCAGGACCCTGGAGGCCTGGTACTGAACGTGGAGGAGGCAGGGGCATCGCTGTTATCCCTGCAGCCCCCAGGGATACCCGCCTTGGGGTTTGCAAAGCTCTTTGACCCGAGTTCTATCTTTAGGTCCTCACAGTGTCTGTGAAAGGCAGGGAGGACAGCAACTGTTACCCCAAGGGGCAACTGGAGTCCAGAGAGGGACCGTCAGGATGAGTCACACAGCTAGTGAGTGATGGTGCTGGGGTCAGGATCCGGGGCCTCTGGGTTCTGTGTGGGTGTTTCCTCTCCCAGCATCTCAGTGGCAACTTTGGAGCTCAGGTTCTGTTAACCACACTCTTGTCCCCTGAGCTTTAGAAATGGAGTGCCTGCAACGTCATTCCAGAGGCTCCAGTTCCAGGGCCTTCTAGGAAGCCCCTGTGAGGTTGCAGCCTCAGAAGGGGGGGCACGGATTTGGCTGGCAGCACACACAGGCCCACGAACTAGCCTGGACCCCCCGGGTGGGGCCCAGGGACTCTGCCTGCAAGCTTGAGTTTCATCTGGGTCATGTTGCATGTCAGATGGTGTCCCATAACTGTGTCACCGGATCCCAGAGGTCCCCTCCCACTTGCCCCCTGAGAACGGGGGCTGCAGAGCGGAGAGGGAGGTGGCTGGCTGGCTGGGAGCAGGTTAAGGGTCTGGGTTTGCTTCAGTGGCATTGGGCCCCTAGCGCCTTCTGGCCTCCCCTTTTCACCAGCCTTTCCTACTCCCACTCCCTCCCCCCACCCCACCTCCAGGCCATCATCTTTGACCCCTCTGTCTGCCCACAGACTCCCTCAGCTTGAGGGCAGGGACCAGTTGAATCACATCTGGTTCCCCAGAGCACAACAAAAGGTCTCCCAGAGAAGGTCCTCTGTAAAGACTTGCTGAATGAATGAAAGGTCACGGCTCCAGTCCTCACTGGAGTCCTAATGCTCTGCTTTTGTCCAAGCTGTTCTCACTGCCCCATGTACCCCTCCTTCCCTTCCTCTACAGAGCACGTGGTCCCTGCCTCTCTGAGCTCAGTGCCAGGCCAGCTCTTTCCCAAATGTGCCCCCAGGCCCTAGAATTGGCCATGTTCCCTCTCTGTCTCTCGTTGGTATGCCTTCAGGGCCAGGCCTCAGTTTCTGCCCTGGTTACACTTTGGTTTGTGCTGTAGGTGTCTGTGGACATTGACCTGAGCGCTGCTGACCTCAGCTGGGCGACCTTCCATGCAGGAAAGGGGTGGGGAAAGGCTCAGCTCTGCCATTTAACTGAGCACGCCACTTTACCTCTCCAGTGTGACTCCTCACTGTAAAACGGGACTGGTAATTCCATGATGAGATGTTAAGAGAAACAAATGAGAACATACATCTCTTTTGCAACAAAAACTAGAAAACATTAAAGTGATAATACCCAGCACTGGTTGAGCAATTATCAGGCACCAGTGCTTTTTAGACCTGGCAGGAGTGAAACAGAGGTTGGCCATTATTGTATCAATTAACCCTCCCAACATCTCCAAGAAAAAGGGATCGTTAATCTCATTCCCATTTCATAGATGAGGTTGTAGAGGTTCAGGAAAGCAAAGTGATGTGCACAGGGCTACAGGTCTTGCAGTGGCTGAGCCACCTCTTAACTCTGTGCCGAAGTGTCTTGGGGAGGAATTATGGGACCAGAGGTTGGGGTCGAGCGGGGAAGGCAGACAGCCTGCCCAATGTCCTCTCCCCTCTGGCCCACTCCAGGGCTTAGGACCGAGTCAGGGAAAGGGAATTTTCCAATTGGATCAGCTTTTATCAAGAAATAGGGTGGGAGAGAGGAATGTTCCACACGGAATTGGAGAGTCCAGGCAGGTTCTTTGAGCTCACCACCCGGTGCATTCATGTCAGGGCTGTCTGAAGGCCTGACCTGGAAGGTAATGCCCCGGCCCAGGAGGTGCGATGAAATGCCAGGGAAACTGGAGTCATGATCAATTGCTGGCCTGCCCCTCACCTCTCTGAGGGCCGTGGTCCTCTGATCCTATTTTCTCATGTGATGTGAGGGGGCTGGAATAGGAGACTTCTGGGGTCTCTCCATGACTAGGACTCTGCTTTTTTTTTTTTTATTTTTTTTTTGTGGTATGCGGGCCTCCCCCTGCTGTGGCCTCTCCTGTTGCGGAGCACAGGCTCCGGACGCTCAGGCCCAGCGGCCATGGCTCACGGGCCCACCCGCTCCGCGGCATGCGGGATCCTCCCAGACCAGGGCGCAAACCCGGCCCCCCTGCATCGGCAGGCGGACGCGCAACCACTGCGCCACCAGGGAAGCCCCAGGACTCTGCTTTTAATTCAGACTTGGTTCCTAGTCATCACCAGCCGGCCATCTGTCTCATCGGGGATTCCCTGCCACGTCATTTGTGCCTGGCCCCTGTATGAGGCACTGTGAACCAGGGGTATAGCAGACGTGGAACCAGCCTTGGGGAAAATTGAGGGGTCAGGGCCAGAACTGCGCTCCAACAGTGGCAGTGGCCATTGCCTTGCAATGGGAGACTTAGGGTATGTGGGAGCCCAGAGGAGGCACCGACCCCAGCACGGGGAACCAGTCAGCTTTCTGCCTGGTCCTGAGGCTCCCAGGGTTCCGGCATTTGGGAACAAGGAGGGGGCCCCAGAGGGCTTTGGAGGCTTGACTCAGGTTGTAGCCACACTGCAGAGCACAGGAGAGATTCTCACTTTTCTGAGAAGCTGGGACCGTGAGTAGAGGGTGCTGGAGACCACCTGGGGGAGGTCAGAGGAAACTACGGCTTTGCAAGCTTGTTGAAAGAACAAAGGCTATTGCCCAGATGTGCAACCATCTGCCACCCGTGGCAGCAGGAAATATTGCACTATCTGGATAATTTTTGTGCATTTGTTTATCGGAGTTTGGATTTGAAGCCAAGTCTGTCTAACTGCAATGATTACACTTTCCACTCCATCCTGTAAGGTGACTGGAGAGACTAATCCCCTTTATGACAACCATAAGGTAGGGCCAAAATCCCTGCCATGTCCACCTCTTAGGTCTGCAGAGAGAATCCCCTAAGAGGAGAAAGAGTGGTCCATGAAGGGTAGGGGTGGGCGCTAACATCCTCATAGATGGTAGAAATGATAGTGTTTGGCTGCAGGAGAGGCCCTTATGGGGTCGCAGATACCCGGGGTTCCCGTCCCTCCCGGGACTCTTCCCTAGCAAAGTGCAGCCAGGAGAACGCAACCAGCTTACGTTAGCCACTGTGCCTCCCCGCAGGAACACTGGATATCCCCGCAGAACGCCAGGCACATCAAGCCCATGCACCCCACGTCTGTCCACGGCGTGGAGGACATGATCCGCTTGGGGGACCTCAACGAAGCTGGCATCCTGCGCAACCTGCTCATTAGATACCGAGACCATCTCATCTACGTGAGTGCCGCCTGCCTGCCAGCAGCCCCGCCTACTTTCAGTCCCTCTGACTTGCAGCCAGCCCTGCCCAGCCTCTGCAGCTGGCCACTGGGGACCAGGGACTCAGCCCATGCCCACAGCCGCTCGGCTCATCCTCTCTTTTGGGCTGTGGCTTGTGTGGTCTGTGATTGGAGAACGGGGAGGTTTTTTTCCAAAGGTTCATGTGCCTCCGTAGGGCTGAAACCGCTGGGAGGCCAGACCAGGGAGGGGATGGTGACAGGCTCAGTGCTTTGCCCAGAGATGCGGGAGCTGCTGCTCTCCCTGGGTTTGCTGTGGGGTCAGGACCTGCCACAGGTCCTCAAGGTCAAGAGAGGATGGGTTGGAAGTCTGTGTCCTCTTGAAGGGGATAGAGGATGGACATGCTCCTTGATCCCCCAAACCCTTGAAAGTTAGAACCAGTCATACACACACCCGACACTTCCCCACCTTGAAACTCAAGAGGACAAATAAAGAGCATCTCACTCAGCCAGGAGTGAGCTGATCCCAAGAGGTGAGCTCAGAGACCATCAGAACAAGAAGGGCCCATCAAGATCATTTAGTCTAGAGATTCTCACACTTTCTGGCCTCAGGAATGCTTTATGTTCTTAAAAATTATTGAAGACCTCAAAGAGCTTTTGTTTATGTGGGTTATATCTATTGATATTTAACATTAGAAATGATAACTGAGACATTTAAAAATAACCACAAAAAATCCATTACAGGATAATGTATTTTTATGAAAATAAATATATTTGCCAACATAAAACAATTAGTAAGAAGAGGGGCATTGTTTTACATTTTTTTAAAATATTTTTAGTATCTGACTTAATAGAAGACAGCTCGATTCTCATATCTGCTTCACATCCAGACTGATGTGATATTGTTTTGGCTGAAGTGTATGAAGAAAATCTGGCCTTACAGATATGGAGGTGGAAAAGACAAGACCTTATGGACTTCCTGAAAGGGTCTCTGGGACCCTCAGGGATCTTGGGACCACACTCTGAGAACTGCTGACCTAGTCCCATTTTACAGACAGGGAAACTGAGGCTCTATAAGGCTTAGCCAGGCCCAGAGCTGTGTGCCCAAGCAGCTCAGGGGCGAAGGAAGCTGTGGGTGTACAACAAGGAGAGAGCAGGAGGGAGCCCCCTGAGCCAGGTCCCTACGCTGGGAACGCTCAGGGGAGGTGTGGGGTGATAAGTGCCTGAGAGAGGTGGAGGTGTGGGGTGATAAGTGCCTGAGAGAGGTGCGGAGCTGGTTCTGCAGGGTCTGTAGGAGTGAGGTCTCACTCCCAGGTCACTTCCTGACTGCTGGTGGAGGTGGCGTTCAGGAAGGGGCATTGTATGAACAGAGGGCCTGAGGCAGGACCGTGCCAAGTAAGTGATTTGTCAGGACTGTGAAGGGGAGCCAGGGAGACAGAGCTGGGAGAGTCTGAGGGAGCCTGAGGACGCACAAGGAACTCTCGGGCCCTCAGAAGTCCTGGAATTGTGGTGCCTCAGCTGCTCGGGGGGGCCCTCTGCCAGCCTCCCCACTCTGGGTCCTTCTGCAGCTTTAAGCTCCCAAGAAGAGGCTGTGCTTGGGCCCTCGACCTACGTTGATTGCATAGGCACAGCAAGCAGCTTTCTCAGGGAGTCCCTTAGTACCGACAAAGCCCCTCTCACTCCTTTCCTCATCCAGGGGGCAGGGCACAATGGCACCTCCAGATGTGAGCAGTGTCACCTAGACAATGCGGGGGGGGTGGGCAGCTAGGACTTGAGCCCAGGCCAGAGATATCCCATGGGACCCACTGGTGTCTGCACCCTAGTTCTTGGCGGTTCCCTCCTCCCTCCTCTCCCTGGACAGCAGGTGGACACAGGAGGGTCCTGGGGCTCTCCATGGCCATCCACCTAGGCCTGGGTGGAGTCTGACACTTGGGTCTGGAGGTGAGTGGGAGCCTGCCTACCTGCCTGCCCAGGGAGGCCACTGCAGAGCTGATGTCCTGACACAATCTCCTTTCAGAAGTGAGCTTCACAGGGGGGAGCTGAGTGAGGTGGGAGTTGTTTACACCAGGGACCCCGCGGACAATGTCTAAGAATAATTCAGAGGCGTGTAGTTGGTTATTTTGTGCATAGTTTAGTGATTATGCCGGCAAACTGGTTCTTTGTAAGTGAGGGAGTCGGTTGGTAGAGGGAATCAAAGAACAAAGGCAAAAACAGGATTCCAAAGGGAGAGGGGAGGAAAAAACTTCAGACAGTCCGAGATCAGTGAATCTTGTTTGTGAAGTTTTGAGGGTAGCCTGATTAGCTGGCAGCCGGCAGAGAAATCAGCCTGAACATTAGGCCTTACCTAGGTTGACGGTGGGATCCAAGAAAAGAATTCTAGAGGTTTGTGGATTCTCCAGAGAACGCTGAGATCTGCACCATTTGCCTCGTTAGAAGTTTCACTAGTAGCCTTTCTGACTGGTTTTTGGGTGAGGGTGGGGAGGGCATGGGGGGAGCCCATGTGAGGTGTCTGAGCTGTCTTTCTCGTTCAGAGACTCATGGCTGGAAATCAAGTCCTGGCACCTGGAAGGTGCCCAGCTTGGATAGTCTGTGGGCCTAAGATGCTGGGTGTCTGTTGGTCTGGGGAGCTGTGCTCCAGAATTGCAGGAGGCTCAGGAAGGTTTCCTTGACTTGCTGACTCTATGATTCTGTGACTGGGTGCATGAAGTAGGATTAGAGCAGGGCTTGGAAGAAGCAGCCAGGCCATTGTCCCACCCAGAAACCATACCTGTCCCTAACCATGGCAACCCCTGGTCACTTCATGGCTTGGGTTACCCTGGGCACACCCCCATGCACCCAGGATTTCCTCAGATTACCACGGCCACTCACAGCCTTGGGCCCGGAGGACGCTCCGTCCCTGACTGTCTGCCCAGGGCTTGTCTGCTCCAGCTGGCCTGCCCCCAGGAGCGTGAGGGACAGCACCCCAGGGCCGTAAGTCAGCCTGAGGCACCCTACATGGGGCAGAGCCCTCAGAGGACACCTAGCAACCTCTCATTGGGTGGTCCCAGAGGCCAGGGGTCGTCCCTGGGTCTTGCGGGCAACAGGTGGCAGGGCTGATGCTGAACACGGGCTGGAGCCCTGGTCTGGGAGCTGGGGGGCCTGGATCCAGGTCTTGACAGGTTGCCTTTAGGGAGTCCCTACCCACTTCTGGTCTCAGCCGTCCCTTTGGCACAATGGGGTGGGTGTCTCTGTGACACTGGGAAGGTGTATGTGTCTAAGATGTATGTCTTGGTCTCCATGGCCTGCTAAGGAAGAGGTCCCAGGGCTAGCAGACCCGGAGGCTTCCTGGAGGAGGTGGATTCCTACCATATCTCCTGGGGTGTGTCTCTGGCCCAAGAGAGGCTCCTTGATCTCCACCTGGGGACTTGGGGGCCCCTGGGGACCTGTGTGCTATGTCCTTAGCTTGGGAATAATCCTTATCTCTTCCCTACTCCAGCCCATGGGCCCACAGGGCAGGCTTTATTACTGGAGACTTGAGAAGAGGCCTGTGCTAGGTAGTTGGACATTAACTCTCTGCTGACCATGAACGCTTGGAGAGACAGAGCCAGAGGGCCTCAGGGAGCAGTGCCTAGAACCTCAGGGGACGGATGAGTGCTAAGGCCCAGAGAAAGTCAGGACGGGCCTGAGTCTCATTGTCAGCAGTGGCCAAGCCCCTCACTTCTTTTACCTCCCCCACTGCCAGCTCCACAGTCTCACAGGTGAATTCCTGGGATTTGGGGGAGCCCAGGTGGGGAGGCGAGAGCTGGGGTT
Organism: Physeter macrocephalus; assembly: GCF_002837175.3. NCBI lineage: Eukaryota > Metazoa > Chordata > Mammalia > Artiodactyla > Physeteridae > Physeter > Physeter macrocephalus. Next base: position 55,954,506 of record NC_041229.1, on the reverse strand, counting down.
CTGGTGCCAGGGTCCCTCCTTCATCGCACTCCCTGCTTATCTGCTGTGTGACCTTGGCAAGTCCCGCCCCTTCTCGGAGGCTCAGTTCTCCCATATGAGAAGGGGCGTCATGAATACACCTCACAGTGGCCTTCTGACAGTACAGGGAGAGATGGCCTGGAAGCTGCAAAGTCCTGCGCCCAGCAGGGATCTTCCTGACAGGTGGTGTGTCCTTGTTCTTCTGCTGGGCCGGGTCCTCTCGCTGAAGGAAAGGCTTCGTTTTTATTATTTAGTTTGAAATGGGTATATGTGCTACAGATTGGAAAATATTCCTTCTGCCACAGAGATAACCACTGCTACTAACTTCTTATCTATCCTCTAAGAGAAAGACTATATATATATGATATATATGGTATTAAATTATATATATATATAAGTAAACATTTTTTCTACACAAATGATAGCATTTCTCCTCACACTTGTGTGCTTTTTCCACTAGCCCCAGCCCCGGGCCATCCTTCCTGTCAGCGTAGGCAGGCCTGCCACAGTGTCGCTGACAGGCCTGTCCCCTCAGCTCCTTTTCTTGCTGTTTCCTGTGGACAGCAGTGAATTTCTTCTCCATCCATTAATTTAGTGACTCATTCGTTCACTTGCCAAACATTTGCTGAGCGTGTCCTACGCACCATGCACAGTATTGGGCCCCAGGTAGAGAGAGGAGTGAGGCTGGGGGGGCAGAGGTCTTGAACCAGAATTATGGAGGAGTCGGGGGCCCAGTGAAGGGGACCATGGAGGCTGTGATGGGTCACACAGGAGGGTGCCTGGCTTCCCGCGCGGGGAGCGCTCATCTCCGTTTGGACCTGAAGGATGAGCAGGCCTTAGCTGGTGAGGGGGCAGGGGATGGAGCGTGGTGCTTGTAACAGAAGGTTTAATATGGAGGGAGCCTCTGGCTGTGGGATGCAGCTAACGAGGGCCAGGGCTCGGAGGTCTTGTGGGCAGGGAAAGGATATTGACTTTGTCCTGAGGCCATGCGGAATCTCCTGAGGGTTTTCAGGAGGGGGATGACACAGTCCGATTTTCAAAGAGCTGACTCTGGTTCCCAGTGGAGGACAGATTGTAGGGGGCAGTGTGGAAGCTGGGAGCCCAGAGGGGAGGCGCCTGGCCGGGGAGGTGGCCGTGCCCATGGAGCGAAGTGCATCGTTATGAAGGAGAGGGAGGCCTCCCGCCGTCCCGCCCTGGTGAAGGTCCGCGGTGAAGGTCGGCGGTGAAGGATGGCGGTGATGCTGTTGGCCGAGCCGGGAGGCAGAGGAGGAGCAGGGTTGGAAGGGAGAGTGAGCTCCCGTCTGGACAGGCTGCTGGACATCAAGTCGGGGAGGGGGCTGAGGGGTCTAGTGCTCAGGAGGGCCCTCTGGGCTGTGGGCAGAGTCCGGGAGGGGGCTGAGGGGTCTAGTGCTCAGGAGGGCCCTCTGGGCAGAGTAGAGAGGGCCATGGGAGCTGTGAGGGGGAGAAGAGGGTCCAGGCCCAGCCCCTGGAAGGCTTCTTGTGGCATCTCAGCGTTCCCTTTGCCCTGCGCTTGGTCTGTCCTCAGGGCCACCTCGGTCTGGCTCTGACTCCCCGCCTCGATCGGTTCATTGGGTCTGAAATAGTGTCTCTGCCTCCTGCGTCTGTAGCTGCTATTCATTCTCCCCAGCTGCCAGGGTGACCTTTTCCCAGCAATCCTCCCAAATATCCTGTCCTTTTATGCCTCTGTGCTTGATCCCCACTGACGAGCCCTCCACTCCCCCACCCCACCCCCCCCAAGTCTCAAGGAATCTGTGTGCTTGGTGCGAGCTGCCAGGGCCCCAGGCTCTCCCTCCCTGCCACCCAGTGTGGCTGTCAGCCTCCCCACGTGCTTCAGGCAAGGGTTCTTGAATGACAGCACGAGCCTAGCTGGCCCGAGGCCACATGGTGATCACCGGCCAGGTCTTTGTTAAGGAAGTATTCAGAAGAAAGGAAGGGAGCACTTGTGGCCCGCTGACTCTGTACCAGACACCTGTCAAAGGTTGTGCCCTTTGGTCTCTACGACAGCCCTGGGAGGTGGGTGTTAACCATCTCCCTTTTACAGATGAGCAAACTGAAGCTTAGAGAAGCAAAGTGATCTGCCAAAGGGATGTTCCTTGTGGCTGTCTCTCCTACCTGGTTACCAGAGTCTAGCTGGTAGGAAGAGCCAGGGGGAGAGGAGAGTCCACTGGGGCTCAAAATGACAATGTCTGGCAGGAGAGAAGCCTGGGTCTGGGGCGCTCAGCCCAGGGCAGCTTTGCATGGCCACCCCTGCCCCCGGGGTGGGCACTTGCCCTGGCATGCGGTGCTGGCAGCAGCACCTTCCCTGCACGGCCACCTTGGGCTGAGGCTGCTAGGGCATGACTGGGGCTCTGGTATGATGCACTGGGACCTGGGTGGGAGGGGATGGGCAGGGCTGTCGCCTCCCCTGCACAGTCACATCTTTCTTCAACCCCTCCGGGCCCAGATGTCAATAGATCCATCACCAATTATAAGCTGGGCCTGACCTTTTTGAGTTGGAGTGGGGAGAGGTGGGGAGGGAAGGAGAAGTAACCCCTGAGGGCCTCCCTCCTGGCGGCAGGAGGGCCAGGCCTTGTTGTCCCCTGTGTGGCAGGGACCGGGCCCACAGCAGGAAATTTTGCACATAGGTGCCCTAACAGAGGAGCCCGAGGAGAGAAAGCCCCCAGAAGGCTCTCTGAGGTCTGTCTGGCCTGTGTGTCCCCACTGCCCAGGATGGCTGGAGGCGCTCTGTCCCCCAGAGCACAGGGGCAGTGCTGCAGAGACTGGGGCCCACTCAGCCCCTTTAGCTCTTTATGGCTTCATTCCACTCCCCCCTCACCAACCCAACTCCTCCACTCTGGAAAGGTCCAGTTTGTGAATTTTACTCTGAAGGTTTGGGATGCAGGGTTTGGAGGCAAAGGTGGGAGCCAGCATTTGAGGATTACCTACAGTGTGCTATAAATTTTAAAGTCCACCATCTTCTTTCATAAACAGCTATATTATGCCCATTTTACGGATAAAGATAAGGAAATTGAGGCTTTGAGACCTGCCTTCCCTCCCTCCCCACTTCCTCCCTCCTTTCATCAAATGTCTCTGAGCACCTACTGTGAGCCCGACCCAATGCTAATCTGAAGGCCCCACCCCCAGCTCATAGGGAGGTAGGATTCTGACCCCAGATCCATGTGACTCCAAAGCCAGTGCTGTCCCTTCCAGAGGGACGGAGCAGGGCAGAGCCTGAGAGCTTTCTAGAGTCAGAGCCTCCCACATGGGAAGGGGTGAGCTCCCTGTTCCTTGTTGCCCACAGACCTACACGGGCTCCATCCTGGTGGCTGTGAACCCCTACCAGCTGCTCTCTATCTACTCGCCAGAACACATCCGCCAGTACACCAACAAGAAGATTGGGGAGATGCCCCCACATATCTTTGCCATTGCTGACAATTGCTACTTCAACATGAAGCGCAACAGCCGTGACCAGTGCTGCATCATCAGGTGGGCGGCCCAGGACCAGCATGGAGCTCCAGGCTTGGCCCCTAGAACTCCTGCTCTGTGCTCCCGCTAATGCCTCATAATATAGAGAATCACCTCCCCTTTCCCAGGCCTTATACCTCTATTAATGCTACCAAAGCTCATGTTAACTTTTGAGGCCAACCTTGTTTACTGCTGGCTTCTGTTAAATTACGGTCAGTTACAACCTCAGGCTCCTGTTCTCTCTTGGGTAGAGGGTAAAACAACAAAGCATTGATCGAGCATCTAGTTCATGCCATGCTGTGTGGCAGTATGGATGGAGGAGTGTGTGTGTCTGAACGAAGGGGAAAGAAAGTAACCTTTAGCTGTGGCAGGGCACTGAGCTCCTTTCGCCTCCCCCAGGCCTGGAAGGTCCTTAGTGTCAGCCCATTTTACAGATAGGGAGCTGGTTGGAGGGGGGCCGCAGTTTAGGGCAGTAACAGGTCTTGCCTCTGCCTGGGGCTCCTCTGCAGTGGGGAGTCTGGGGCAGGGAAGACGGAGAGCACAAAGCTGATCCTGCAGTTCCTGGCGGCCATCAGTGGGCAGCACTCGTGGATCGAGCAGCAGGTGCTGGAAGCCACCCCCATCCTGGAAGGTAGGACCGGGCTCTCAGGACGGGGCTGGGTGGCTGGGGGGCGATTGACATTGACCGTGACCCATGAACGCCTGCCCACCCTGCAGCATTTGGGAATGCCAAGACCATTCGCAACGACAACTCAAGCCGCTTCGGGAAGTACATTGACATCCACTTCAACAAGCGAGGCGCCATCGAGGGCGCCAGGATCGAGCAGTACCTGCTGGAGAAGTCACGTGTCTGTCGCCAGGTGGGCCTGAGCCCCTGGGCCGAGCTGCACCTGCGCAGGAGCCCCAGCCTCAGGGGGGTGTGGGGCGCACACCGTCTGCATAGCCTTGGTTGTCCCTGTGTTGCTGCCCGCTTGCCTCAGTGCCTGAAATCCCAGCAGGAAACCCACCCATGGGGACTTTTCCATGAAAGGCACTTGTTAACATAGTAAACTGTTTACAGTCTGCTTGATCGTCTGCTTCCTGATGGCCTCCTCCTGCCCTCCCATCCCCCAACACCTTGTGCTCCCATTTTTAGGCCCCGGATGAAAGGAATTACCACGTGTTCTACTGCATGCTGGAGGGCATGGGTGAGGAACAGAAGAGGAAGCTGGGCCTGGGCCAGGCCGCGGACTATAATTACTTGGCCATGGTGAGGCCCAGGTGGGGCGCCCGGGGAGGGCGAGACCATCCCAGCCCCTCCCCAGCTCCAGGCCTGGTGGGTAGGAACTTCTTCGTGGGCTTTCTTCCATCCTCTGACTGGCCCCCGCCCATCATAAGGCCTGTTCCCCACGTGGGCACACACCTGCTTGTACACACATCTAGGTGAATTATCACCACAGACACACACATTCCTAAATGTGTAGACGTCCCAGACCCAGGGACGCACAGACACACACATGCCCACGTGTACACACACCCGGCCCTGTCTGCACACGTGTGAGGTGATACGTTATTCTTTGGGGACGTGGAGACTGGGACCTCTGCCAGGGCCCCCAGGATTGTAGGGTACAGCCTGCTGTGGCTTCAGCCTCAGGGGCTTGCCGGTTGCAGGGCCCTGGTGCCAGCCTCTTGTTGCTGTCTGGCCATAAAGGAAAAGTGGGCCTGAGGCCATTGCTGCCAGTCAGCGCCAGTGGTGGGCCGTGCACACTGCAGGCTGGACTGGGGGGCACCAGCTTCCCTAGCCCTGGGGGGAGCCCACGCCTGGTTGTCTGGACCTGAGGTGGGCCAGCCACGTGGACACAAGTGTGGGCTATGGCACCTGAGGGATGTGGGACAACCAAGCGGTGTGTGTGTGTGTGTGTGTCTGTGTATTGTAGGTGCGGCAGGCCTTTCTGGACACTTCTGTCAGCTGGCTGGCACACTTGGATACACACACATACACACACGCACACACGGGTCTCATAGGCACACACAATGGGGCAGACCCCAGGTGATGCCCTGCCTGTCTGTAGTTACCACCTCCCACCTTCTACCCCAGGCTGCACCTTGTGAGGGGTTCAGGTTCCTGAGGGTGGATGTCCATGGGGGGAGAGGGGTAAGGTAAGGCCTTGGTGCTGTGACTGCCGGGCAGGGTGACGGGGGCAGGCCTGGCATCAGTGACCCGGCTCCTCTCACTCATGGGAAGAAGGGGCATCCATGCTCCCCAGATGTGGGAAATGTATTCTTGAGAAGGCCAGCCAGGAGCTTTCTAGACTTTCTGGAGGAGTCATAGGTGAAGTCAGTGCTCAGAAACCCAGGCTGGCCTGGCCAGGCAGAGAGGGCCCTTCAGCCCAGGCACTGCCTCTCTGTGGGTACCTGTGGCCTCCCTGACACCCTTCTGCACCCCTCTCTCCCACCCACTCCCACCAGGGTAACTGCATAACCTGTGAGGGCCGCGAGGACAGCCAGGAGTATGCCAACATCCGCTCGGCCATGAAGGTGCTCATGTTCACTGACACGGAGAACTGGGAGATCTCAAAGCTCCTGGCCGCCATCCTGCACCTGGGCAACCTGCAGTATGAGGGTGCGTGACTGAACAGCCATCTTCAGAAAAGAAGGCAGGCTAGAAAAGGGAACACGTTCACTCATCTGACACTCCAGCAATGTGCCAGGCTGGGAGGTGGTCCTCTGAGACAGGCACCAAGTCCACTCTGCTCTTGTCCTGGTGTCCAGCATGGTCCCAGGACAGAGGAAGAGCTCTGGGAATGTTTGCTCAGTATGAATGAATGATCCCAGCTCTAAGGAGCTCACAGTCTAGTGGGTCTTAAAAGACTAAGAGACATGGAGAAAGCATGCACGAGGCAGAAGGAAGAGCCTGTGCAAAGGTCCTGAGGCCTGAGAGAGCAGGGCACATTTGGCGAAGGGCAGATGGTATCAGGCACAGAGCTAGACAAGTTCACCAAGCCTGTCTCAGGAGCCCCTGATTGCTCTGGGGGTCTGGAGTGGGGGTCATGGGAGAGGAGGCCATGACTGCCAGTGTCTGCTACTTGGATGTCAGGCATGGAGCCAGATGCTGGGCGTACATGCTCCCTACCCTCCTGGTGCCCGTGGCTCATGGTGACAACATTTGTCAAACTGATATTAACCCAGAAAAGCATTTAGTCATGGTGCTGATGCCCTCTGTGGGCAGGGCAGTCCCCCTGAGAGTGGGCAGAGCCGCCTTGTCCTCCTAGACTGTCCCTTCCACCCCCCCGCCCACCCCCTCTTGCCTGACGCTGTGCCCTGGTGCTGCTGACAGACCGTACGTTTGAAAACCTGGATGCCTGCGAGGTCCTCTTCTCCCCATCCCTGGCCACAGCCGCGTCTCTGCTCGAGGTCAGTGAGAGCTTTCTGTCCCCTCGCTGCTTCTCTTTCTCCCAGAGGAGCAGTTTTGACTTCAGGCTCGGGGAGCTGGGGCCCTCTGCTTGGAGAGTTCTAGAAGCTCGACGTCGAGAGCCGGTTGTGTGCAGGATCTGTGTTGGGCACGGGTCCCAGAGGAGGAGTGGAGACCTAGCGCGGGGCTGCCCCTGGGGAGGGTGTAGAGCATGGGGGGGCCCTGAGAGGGTCAGTCAGTCTTGTAGTAAAGATTTACTAGGCTCTGCCTCGAGTTGGAAAACTGGTATAAATAAAGCCAGAGTCAAAGCCAGTGCCGGAGGGACAGGGGACATGCTGGGGGGATGGGAGGGGGCTGTTGAGGAGAGAGCAGTTCCTTCTCAGCGGCCCTTGGGTGGGTTTGATGACTGGGGAGGATATGGCCGTGGAGGGAGGAGTCTGAGTCAGGCCTGGTGGAAAGTGGGAGGGGTTCTAGGTGTGACGGAGGGAGGGGCAGGCTGGCGGGTGGCTGAGTGGGTGCCTGGATGTTGCCCCACTAGGTGAACCCCCCGGACCTGATGAACTGCCTGACCAGCCGCACCCTCATCACCCGCGGGGAGACGGTGTCCACCCCACTCAGCAGGGAGCAGGCGCTGGACGTGAGAGACGCCTTCGTCAAGGTGGAGTGGCTGCCGGCTCTCCCTGCCCCACGGGAGGTGGGGCTGTTGATGGACAGGAGCCGAGGAGTCCACAGAGCTGGAAGGACGTCTGGGCCTTGACCCCGGTCTGCCCTTGGGTCCGGCTCCAGCCACTGGCTCTCTCTGGGGCCTGGGCAAGAGTCTGCCTTCCCCGGAGCCTCATTCGTCTATCCCACAAGGGGCTGGGAGTTGTGCTCTTCAGCGGCCGCAACAGATCTGGTGCCCTGAGGCCCTCCACACCTGGCCTGCTTCATGCTGAATCATAATCTTTGGTCACTCAGTCTGCTGTGCTATTCCCAGCCCAGGGGATACCCTCTCTGATCTCTCCAACGAAGACCACCGAAGAGGGGCTGGGTCAGGTGGAGAGGCCCCCCAGTCCTGTCATTTTGTCATCCATTGAGCCCCTTTGCTGTGCCAGGCCCTGTGCTGGGCTCTGGAAACCTCGTGATAATCAGAGCTGAAGGGGAGGCAGAGATGGTTAGAGAGATGGGAGCCCAAACTGCGTGAGGTCAGGAGAAGTTTCTTGGTGGAGCTGACATCTCCACAGAGCTTTGAAAAACAGGCAGGAATTGTTCTGGCAGGAGAGGGTGCTCCAGGGAGAGGAAGCAGCTGGAATAAAAGCTTGGGGGTTTCGTGCAGCAGGAAGGGGCTGGAGTGAGGCCACTGAGGCCCAGGAGCCTGGCCGGTCCTCCTGGGAGGCTGTGGCTGCACCCCGTGGCTAACGTGGCTGCCTCTCCCCTCAGGGGATCTATGGGCGGCTCTTTGTGTGGATCGTGGACAAGATCAATGCAGCAATTTACAAGCCTCCCTCCCAGGATGTGGAGAACTCTCGACGGTCCATTGGCCTCCTGGACATCTTTGGGTTCGAGAACTTTGCTGTGAACAGGTACCACGTGGGCTGTGTCCTGTGGGAAGTTTCTTCTACAGCATGGACTTAAGTGTCAAATCTCTCCCTTTAAACTGCATTTAGCTGGCTCCAAGCACCACTCTGCCAGGCTGTTGGAAAATTTGACTCCAGACACCCTCTGGGGCCCTTTCCCCTTCTTCCCTGTCCCCTCCAGTCCCTGGGTCAGCTGAGGCCAGCTGGGGTGGTGGAGCGAAGGCTCTTACACCATCACAGACACTCTAGTCCCTGCTGCCCATCAGTCCAGTGTCCAAGCTCCAAGGTGCCTCAAAGCAGGTGAGGCCGGGCCTGAGCCAAGCTGGAGATGGGGTGTTGGCCATAGCTGTTGTCCCACTTGGGGGCTGTGTGGAGGGGGCAGATGGATGGAGCAGGCCCAGGTGGACACTGGAGCTGGAGGCAGCCAGCCCTGCCCCACTTTTTAGCTGTGTGACCCCAGGCAAGTCACTTCAATTCCTGTAATGTTCAGATGTCTCAAAGCCCTCCACACCATCAAAACACCCACACTGAACACATGAAGTGTCTGTCACCTGGGAGAGCACTGAGTTGGTGGCTCAGAGATGTCTCTGTCAAGGCCCTTCTTGCCAAATCTCGCGAGCCCCCTTCCCATGTCTGCTGACGCTTTGGATCTCTCTTTGAGGCCCCTCCCCAGTGACTTGGCTCTTCCTCTCCCAGGTGCTCTGCCAGGGGTGTGGTGCCCATCCACCAGCCCTATCCCAGGGCCTGGTCATGCAGGGAAAAGGGCTCCAGCCTTAACTCTCCTTCTGACTCACTGAGTGACCTTGGGCAAGTGCCGTGCCCTCTCTGGGCCTCCTTGTCCTCTTCGGTAATGGAGGGGGTTGGACTTGCAATGCTGGTTCACGTCAGAGATTGGAAGTCCCAGGGGCACACTGCACGCCAAGCTGGGGCCAGCCCCTGAGCGGCAAGGCAGGGCCTGAATATCCCCCTGCTGACACCTGTGCCCTGCACCCCTCCCTGCAGCTTCGAGCAGCTGTGCATCAACTTCGCCAATGAGCACCTGCAGCAGTTCTTCGTGCGACACGTGTTCAAGCTGGAACAGGAGGAGTATGACCTGGAGAGCATCGACTGGCTGCACATCGAGTTCACAGACAACCAGGACGCCCTGGACATGATCGCTAACAAGCCCATGAACATCATTTCCCTCATCGATGAGGAGAGCAAGTTCCCCAAGGTGGGCCTGCAGCGGAGCGGGGCAGACACGTCCCCTCCACACTCTGAGCCTCCGCTTTCCTCATCTGTGGAATGGGACTAATGATACGCGCTTCTCAGAGCAGCTTTGGGACCGGCTCAAGTGCGCTCATCTGACATTTGGGAATTACCTACAGTCCAGTGGGTCCTGGACCAAACTATGAAGATCTAAGCATGCAGCTGGTGCAGAATAGGTGCTCCAGACACAGAATATGTCTTGGAGTGGGGGAGGGGCTGCTCTCATGATTTTAATCATGGGAAATAGATTTTCTAAGCTGGAATGTACTTTCAAGGTTGTGTAATTCCAATTCACCCACTTAACAGATGGGGAAATGGAGGCCCAGAGAGCTCCTGTGTGGGGCAAAAATAAAGGGAGGGAAGCTGTTGGGAAAAACAGGAGAGGGGGTGAAAAGACAGGGGGCAGGAAAGGCAGTAGGGCCTGGTGGAGAGCTGGACGACGGGGAGGAGAGGGTGGGCTTGACAGCTGCTGCTTGGTTCCCACAGGGCACAGACACCACCATGCTGCATAAACTGAACTCCCAGCACAAGCTCAACTCGAACTACATTCCCCCCAAGAACAACCACGAGACCCAGTTTGGGATCAACCACTTTGCAGGCGTTGTTTACTATGAGAGTCAAGGTACAGGTGGGCCCTCTGGGGCTGGCTGTCTCTCTTTGCTTGTGTCCCCTCCCTTCCTTCCCCTTCTCCAGCCCAGGACAGAGACCAGGGCCCTGGAATACAAAGAGGGAAGGGATGTTAGGAAGCACTGGGCTCAGTGCTTTTTCTTTAGGGGTTAAAAAAAAATTGTGGTAAAATATATGTAATATAAAATTTACCATTTTAACAATTTTTTTTTTTTTTTTTTTTTTTTTGTGGTACGCGGGTCTCTCACTGCTGCGGCCTCTCCCACTGCGGAGCACAGGCTCTGGACGCGCAGGCTCAGCGGCCATGGCTCACGAGCCCAGCCGCTCCGCGGCACGTGGGATCCTCCCGGACCGGGGCACGAACCCGTGTCTCCTGCATCGGCAGGCGGGCTCTCAACCACTGCGCCACCAGGGAAGCCCCCATTTTAACAATTTTTAAGTCTACAGTTCAGTGGCATTAAGTATATTCACAATATTGTACAGCCATCACCACTCTCCAGAGCCTATTCATCACCCCAAATAGAAGCTCTGTACCCACTAAACAATAACTCTCCATCCTCCCCCCACCTGCTAGTCCCTGATAACCTCTATTCTACTTTCTGTCTCTATGTATCTGACTATTCTAAGGACATCATATAAGTGGAAGCATACAATATCTGACCTTTTGTGTCTGGCTTATTTCACTTAGCATAATGCCCTCAAGGTTCATCCATGTTGCAGCATGTGTCAGAATTTTCTTCCTTTTTATGACTGAATAATATTCCATTGTGTGTGTATGTGTGTATACACCACATTTTATTTATCCATTCATCTGTTGGTGGACATTTGGGTTGTTTCCACCTTTTGGCTGTTGCTGCCATGAACATGGGTGTATACCTATCTTTTTGAGTCCCTGCTTTCAATTCTTCGGGTGGGCTCAATGCTCTTTTGCACATATGGGGAAACTGAGTCTCAGAAGGGGCAGTTCACGTTTTTTTTTAGATCACACAGCCTATTGGCTGCAAAGCCAGGCCTAGAACTCACCCAGTTACTCACCAAAACTCTTTGAGCAACAAGACCAAGTTTGGTCTTTGAAGGAGATGTATCTTCTTTTCTCCTGGGAGATACAATTGGGCTCATTTTAAAGCTAGAAGTGAGGAAGAAGGTCAGAAAACAGTCAAGTTTTCCCCACTTGGAATTCTTACAGGGTCTGTCGAAAGCGGGCAGACTGCCCTTGCCAACCCCACTCCTCACACCCTGGTGCAAAGGGCTGGCCTTGAATGGGCATCAGCTGTGGGATGTGTCTGCCCTCCCGCCTTCAGTCACAAAGGGTCCCACCCACAGCCAAAGCCAGTGAAATTCCAAACGAACAAGCAAAGAGCCACTGCTTTCATACTTCCTTGTTGAGTTGGTCCAGAAGGCAGAGAGCAAGCCATGCGGCAATTATGGAATCAGAAGGCTGCTCAGCCCTCATTAAAATATCGGGTGTGAGATCCACCCCACCTGTTAGAAAGAAGAAAGCCAATGTTAAGTTTGAAGGAGTGTTGGACAAACAAATGGATCTGTTGTTTGGAGTAAGAGAGGGTTTTTTTTTCAGTTCAGTCCAACCAACGTTCACTGAGCATCTATGATGTACTAGGCTTCATGATGTTGCTGAGGAGAGAAAACGAAAATTGAGCAAACTCTACTCAGTTATAAAATTATAGAATATTATTAGATCTGGAGGGAACATACGGCTCATCTACTTTTATGGATTTGGAAACTGAGGCCCCGAGAGGGAAATGACTTGCCTAAGGTCACTAATCAGTTTTGAGCTACTTTAAACAATTGTGTCAGCATTTTCTGTTTACAGAGCACTGTTTCAATTCAGTAAATTTTATTTATGACATGTGTGGTGCTAGGTGATCCAAAAAGAAGCTAGAGCTTATGGGTGCATTATGCTCATTCGACAGATAAGGAAGCTGAGGCCCAGAAGGGGACCTCCCTAGGGTCCCGTAGTGAGTCTGTCATAGAGCTTTAATTAGGGCCCTACAATTCCATCCCAACTTCAGAGCCCCCCTTCCAGTACTGAGTGCCACCTGCAGCTCACCCCTCCCCAGATGCCAAGTGGGCAGCTCCGCACTGGGTCTCTGTGCCATCTGCCAGCCAGGGCAGCCTGAGTCCTGGGGGAAAGGGTGCTGCTTCTCTGCAGGGTTCCTCCTCCTCCTCAGGCATCCCCAGCCCTTGGGCTCCTCATCTTCATCCCCATGCTAGCAAGGCCCCCCATTAACCAGTTCCTAATTCCTCAGTCCCTGGTAATGGTAGCTTTCTTTGGAGTCTGTGTGGTGCAGGGGAGCCTTCCTGGGCTGGTGCCAGGGCTCCTGTGCTCAGGTCTTAACTCTGCCCGTAGCTTGCTGTGTGCTGTTAGACAATTTGCTTAGCTTCTCTGAACATCAATTTCTTCCCTTGTGAGGGTGGGGAAGATAATCTCCACCTGTCCTGCATATACAGGGGGAGTTGTGAGCTTTCCAGCTGCGAAGGCACTATCCAAACACAAGGTATTTTAAATGCATTCCTTTACTATTAGCTGGTACCAGATGAACTTGTATTCTCTCCCAGGGCACACACTTAACAAGGGCTTTTGACACCTTTGTCACTGATCTTGGGTCCTTGGACCCTTTAATCCATAGAAATTAGTAAGAAGCCAGATGAGAAATTCAGGCAAGCTTTACAGGCGCTTGTGCTGCTTTAGCTCGAGGGAGTGAGAACAAGAAACAGGTGCCCTTGCTTACTCCCTGAGCGGGGGCGGGCTGGTGCCTTAAATGAGGTGAGGGCGGTGGCGGATTGGTGGGTCGGGAGCTTATGTGGTCAGCTCACCCTCTTGGTGGTGCTGTGTGCAGGGGTCATGGGCAGTTCCCTGCTTTGGCTCCCAGCAGCTGAGGAATGGCAGTCGGTTTGTGGCCTTTTTGTATCTTATTGTTCACAATTGCTGGCACCACACATGCCTGTAGTTATTTTTAGTCCCTAAGTTTCTTTGTATTTTGTTGCTGGAGGAGACGTTTGTCCAGGTGCGAGCACTCCGGTAGAGGGTCCCAGGTCCCAGCCTACCTCACCTTCGTCCAAAAGACTGAAGCTGGCATTTCGGGTGTTGCGGTGCTTGAGTTGGCAAGGCGCCCTGCTCCCTCTCGGGGCCTGAGACTTCCTGCCGTCCTCTTCGGCCAGGCTGGGGAGAGGTGGGCTGTGAGGCTGGGGAGAAGAGCTCCAGTGCTGGGTCTGCCCCTCGCTTTCTCTGTGACCTTGGGAAAGCTACTGTCCTCTACAGGCCCCGGAGTCCTCAACTGTAAAGTGGATGTGGTTGAACTAGGTGGATTTTGAGGGTCTTCCTGGACCAGGCGATGTGGCTTCGGGGAAGGGGTGAGTCTTGTCACGGGGAGGCTGCCGGAGTTGGCGAAGGTGTGACTGCTCTTTGCCGCTGCCCAGGCTTCCTGGAGAAGAACCGGGACACCCTGCATGGAGACATCATCCAGCTGGTCCACTCCTCCAGGAACAAGTTCATCAAGCAGATCTTCCAGGCTGACGTCGCCATGGTAACGTCGGGGTGTGGTTTTCATTGGGCGGGAAGGGCCCCCAGAAGCCAGGCCGGTATCTAGGTGCCCCCTTGTCTAGTGGCTTCAGCTGAGCTCCTCTGGCCATAGAGCCGGGGCGGTGCTTTGCTGTGGTTCCGGGAGGGGCTGGAGGGCCTCCAAGATCCTCCTGTCGGTCCTCTTGTACTAATGAGGGGGAGTGGGTGGGGTGCAAGGCCCGGAGGAGGATCACGTGAGATGCTGCGGAGCAGAGCTTGATCAGGACTCAGTTTTCCATGGGGGGAGGGGCCCTCCCGGAGGGCCCCTCCCCCGCCCCGACCTCCAGCAGCTAACAGGGAGCGCAGGCAAAGAGGGGACGTCCAGCCTTGAGGACGCGGACGGGTGTGGGTGTTCAGAGAAATGGGCACAAACGGCATATTTGCACCAGCCCTGGACCCCGTATTGGGGGTGGTGGTGGAGAATTTCCCACCCTCGACATTTCCTTTGTCCCTAGAGTGTTAGCCTGGACTCTGCAGTAGTGGGCTCTAGCCAGATTCAAATCCTAACTCCACCACCTTCTCACTGGGTGGACTTGTTTCCTGCAGGATTGTATGCCTTTTTATTTCATATTTTCCTCCTGTCCCATGGCTTCCTGGAGAGTGCATGGAGGGGCTCAAGGGGAGGGCAGAGCTGCTGCCCCCTCAGTGCCTGTCCTGCTGCCTGTGTTGCCCCCAGCCTCTCAGGAGCCCAGACCACTGCCCTGAGGGTTGTCCTCTCTCCCTGGTGGATTTTGCTCCCTGTTTTTTGACCCGCCACGTTCTCCTTGCCCCCCACCCCATCTCGCCATGCACTGTGGTTCCTGTTGTAGTTTCTCTGTGGTTATTCATCGGGCACTCTCCGCCAGTCAGCAGCTTCTGCGAAGGTAAAAGACCCCAGCCGGGGGCCGGAGGATGGCGGGAGAGGCCTCAGCAGCCCTTGGGGCTGGGCTGTGTCCTCAGCCCCTGCGGCACTGAGGCTTGGGGAAAGGGCCCTTTCTTCTTTATTGTTTTGGAGTGTGCGTTTTTGTGGAGTGGTTTGTGGAGTGCTTTGATTTTTGTTTTCTGAGTTGTGTGGACTTCAGGCATCTCAGTTTCTTAAAGGAGGGAAACTGAGTCCTAGAAAAAGAGGTGAGACCTGCCCAGTGTTTCGGGGCAGGGCTGGGACTCGAACCCTTCTCTCCCAAGTTCTCTGCCTCCACGGAGTCTCTTGGAGCCATCAAGGCCTGCTCCTTCCATCAGGCCCTACTAAGGGTTTCTACGTCCGTGACTCACTCAGATCCTCTGATTAACCTTGTGGAGCAGGAGGGGCAGGTGGTATTTTCTGAATTTTGCAGATGGGGGACTCAGAGATGGAGTGTGGTTCACTCCCAGTCACAACATCCGGGGGAGCTGGGACTAGAAGCCACTCCCTGCTCCCTGACCTCCTTAGGCCCTGGAACACCATCCCTGGTGTGTCCTGACCACCAGCTCCAGGTCGTGCGTGGCTCCCAAGGCGCTTTGGGTCCCAAAGGTGCTGGGTACCCTTAGCAGCAGCATAGCTCTGCCGTCCCTTCGCCTCCCTTTTCTCTTCTCAGTCCTCAGTTTCCTCTCTGCCTAATGCTGACATCCTCTCACATTCGCTCTTAACGCTGGGTCCCCCTTCCTTCCCGCATGTCTGGCATCCCCCTGCTGCCTGGTGCCTCGCAGAGTTCTGGCACAAATCACAAAACCACAGTGGTAGTGCAGGGCCCCCAGCACATCAAGAGCAGGGAGGTTGTCTGGAAGGAGGCCTCTGTCCTCTGCCCACGGTTGGCCCCAGGCCAACACTGTGGCCCAGCTGATTGATGGGATGAACGTATGGCCACCACCAGAGAGGGGCCCAGGCGCCTGGAGCTCCAGCACCGGCAGTCCCCAACGCGAAGCCCACAAACTGCCGGTCGCAGTGTTGGTGAGACAGGAGTGGCTCTGGACTCTCCTCCAGTCTTTCCTGTCCTTCTGTAGACGCCAGCCCAGCCCCTACCAGGCCTACCCACTCCTCCTGGTCTTGGGCAGTCCCAGAAGACACTGAACCCATCTTTTCCTCCTACTTCTCTTTCCCAAGCCCGTGGAGGCATGTGAGGACCTCTCCATGAAGTTTCCTGTTCTAAGCCTCCTTCCCTGAACTCTGGAAATAGAACCCACTTGCTGAGGAACCGTGGAGAGGTCCAAGCGTGAGACTGTGGGGTGTCCAGAAGTGGCCCGCTCCCGAGGGAGTTTTTGGAGCACAGAATGAGAACATGGCAGTGACAGATTTGATACCAATTACGTTTACTCTCTGGCCCACTTAGGCACCCCCGTAATTACTATTGCCCCTACCTTACAGGTAAAGTAACTGGGGCCCAGAGAGGCCAAGGTCTTTGCTAGAAGTCACACAGCTGGTGACACACAGGGATTGATTCCAGGTCTGTCTCGGGGAGGTGCAGGGACTTGGCCAAGGTCACATACAAGTGAGGGCTAGAGTGAGGCTTTCTTGTCCCTGCTCTTTTTCACTGTACTGTGCTATCTGCAAGCTTTGCCTCAAGGAAAGAAATGCTTTGTAACTGTTGGAAACATGATAGCTCTGTTAAAGGAACAAGGAAATGGGCTTGGTGAAGTGTGGATGCTGAGTCAGTTTGTTGGATGACAGCGTACTAGCCGCAGCGCTCTCCTTAGGGTGAGGGCCCACGTCCTTCCGGTGATCTGACCTGTGTCCTGCGCAGGTCCCCAGCCCCTGAATTTCCACCCTTTTGACTCTTGTGTCTGCCTCCTCAGGGCACCCCGGGCAGCCCCACCCCAATCACTGCTGCTGGAGGGAGCAGCAGAGCAGGGCAGCTCTTCCAGGGCATGAAGGCCACCCCGCCCCCAGCCCCAGGCACATGACCCAGGCTCCCTGAGTCTGCAGGACGCTGGTTCACTCCTGATGCAGGTGGTTCCTCCTGACAGTGACTTCCCAGCCCGGATCACATCATACTCAGGTGCCTGTGCCTCACATCCCCTCCGAGGTCATTTAACACTGACCTTTGGACTTCTCACTTCTGCCTTTACCCCATCCCTAGTTATCTGCAGATTATCCCAGAAAACAACAAATGTCGGAAAAGATGACCTTTCCCCTCAATGAAATAAAACCAAATCAGAAACCAGGTGGCCAGGGAAGTGAGAGCAGATCCTGGGATCATAGGCCCCATTCACTCATTCCTTCCTTCCCTCACAAATACCTACTGAATGCCTGGTTTTTTTTTTTTTTTTTTTTTTTTTTTTTTTTTTTGTGGTATGCGGGCCTCCCCC
>NC_041229.1:55915175-55937295 GCF_002837175.3 Physeter macrocephalus | reverse complement strand
CCTCCCGCCGCGGAGCACAGGCTCCGGACGCGCAGGCTCAGCGGCCATGGCCCACGGGCCCAGCCGCTCCGCGGCACGCGGGATCCTCCCAGACCGGGGCGCGAACCCGGTTCCCCTGCATCGGCAGGCGGACGCGCAACCACTGCGCCACCAGGGAAGCCCCCTGAATGCCTGTTATATGTCAGACATCGTCATATGTCCTGGGGACACAGTAGTGAACAAAACAGAAAGAAACCTCTGTCCTCGTGGAGCTTATGCTCTAGCAGAAGGAGGAAATAGTTAATAAGCAAATAAATAAGTGGATTACATAATGTCAGATGCTGACTTAGGAGATGGGGAAAAATGAAGGAGGGAAGGGTGCTGGTGGTGGAGCTTTGCAGTTTTGAATAGGGGATCAGGAAAGGCCTTACTGAGAGGTTGGTGAGGAAGTGAAGAAGCCAGCCACGTGCGTTCCGGAGGAAAAGCATCGCAGGGAGAGGGAACAACAGCAAGTGCAAAACCCTAAGGTGCTTTTTAAGCCCCAACCTGCCCTGGGAAGAGCATGGAGCCAGGGGTGGCTGGAAGGGAGGGAATAAAGTGGTGGAGAGGCTGGAGGTAACTGGGACCAGGTCCTGTGGGGTCTGTGGGTTCTTACAAAGGACCTTGGCATTCATGCTGAGTGAACTGGGGAGCCACTGAGGATTTTGAGCTGGCTGAGGGAGGGGAGACACGACTGGATTTGTGTTTTAACAGCCTCACTCACTCACTATCACTGTGTCGATAGTGGAGTGGAGGGCAGTGTGGAGAGTGGGCGACAGAAACAGGGAGACTGGTTTGGAGGTTATTGCAAAAACGAGAGAGCCATGCAGGCAGCTTGGACCAGGCTGACGGTGGAGGAAGTGCTAAGAAGGGGTCAGATTCTGGGTCCATTTTGGAGGTAGAGCCAATAAGATTTGCTGACATATTGGATATGAGAGAGGAGGAGTTGGGAATGGTTCCTAGATCTGTGGCTTGAGCAGGTGGACAATTTCTTGGAGCCCATGGATGCTAGCAACCAGTTCAGCACCACTTCAGTTCAGCAAAGTGTTGTTGATTGTTGCTGTGCCAGGCCCTGGGGCACAGCAGTAAACAAGGCAGACCCGCCTGTCCTCACGGGGCTCACAGCCCAGCAGGGAAGACAGACAGAAAGGAGTAGTTCCAGAGTGCTGATCGAAACCAAAGAAGGGTGTGTCCTATGTGTGTGTATGTTGTTTGTGTGTATTGTGCATGTGTGCATGCTCTGTGTGCTGTGTGTGCGGGTATGCTCTGTGTGTGTATTTCTGTGTGTGTGGTGTGTGTATGTGTGTTGTGTGTGTGTGTCGTGTGTATTTGTGGGTTGTGTGTGTACATGTGTGTCTGTGTATACATTTGTGTGTTATGTGTCTGTGTGTCTGTGTATGTGTGCTGTGTGTGTTGTGTGTCTGTGCTGTGTGTGCACACACGTGCTCCTGGCAAGGCCTTTAATGCAAGCTGGGTACAGCCCACACTGGACAGCTTCCCCCCCAATTGGGGGGTCACCCAGTGCTGTTGCTGGATCAGGTTCTGGGGCAGACTTGGGGGCTACAGACCTGACATTCACCCTACCCCAGTGCAAATACTCCTCAGCTTCTCTTGGCAAAATCCTAGAATATATTCCAGATAATACTAAAACAAAACATGGCAAATTTCAGAATAGCAAGCATTTGCTGTTTCTTGGCAAGTTTCATTTCGTTCCGGGGGCGTATGGTCTAACTTTAGAATGGGTTAAATGCCTCTCCCTTCCCCCACATATCTCACACATCGACATCTGCATCCTTGGTTTTTCGTGCTACAGGATATCAGATAAAATGATGACTCATTTAAAATATAAAATCTTAAAATAATAATCAAATTCACTAATAAAAAATCCTCACCCAAAAGAAATTGCCAGGAAAACAATAACATCAAAATGCTTTGGAATGGAATCTTGTTTCTGTGTTCACTTTCTTGGCCTGAGAGGTTCTGCTTCCTGTTTGTTTGTTGCTCAGGTCCTCCCCCAGGACCCCAACTCATTTCATAGTCTTCTGAGAGGGGGACCCCAACAGGGCAGGGAGATGCAGGGGGTCGCTGGCCGGCTCACCCAGAGAGTGGCTGGTGGAGCACGGGGCCCTTGGGCCTTGGTGCTGAACGGCGGCCAGAGGCCAGCTGTGTGCCTTCTTAGGAGGCTTATCTGGGTCTGCCCCGCCCCCCTGCTGCTGACCTGCTAATCCCACAGGGACGCCCTCCCAGGGCTGCTGTTTACTGAAACAGACTCTCGCAGCCTGCTCAGCTAGATAGATGGCAATATTCCCATTTAGGAGACTGAGGCTCAGTGCTGCTTAGTGACCTGCCTAAAATCACGGGACTCGGAGGTGGTGAGCCAGGGTTTGAATTTAGGTCTGTCTAACCCGTCTCTAGAGATGACCTCATCGTCCTGAGGCCACCAAGTCTGGCCACTCGTTTATGCTGGGAAGGGAGGATGGAGACTCAGAGAGGGGCTTCGTCTTGCCCAGAGTCAGCCAGCACACCAGGGCATGTGCCGCGCTCCCGGGCCCAGGATCGGGGAGGCTTCCCAGAAGGGGGTGCGTCTGGGATCCAAGCTCCAGCCCAGACCAGGCGGGTCACAGGAAAACCCATGTGCCTGGCCAGCCTGCTTCCTTGGGCGGCTCTCCCTCAGGCCCTTGACCAGTTGACCTCTCCCCTCCTGTTTCCCTTCCGGAGGGCTGGAGGGTCACGGGTCAGCCCCTCCCATCGCTGTGGTCCATCCCCCCAGGGCGCCGAGACCAGGAAGCGCTCGCCCACACTCAGCAGCCAGTTCAAGCGGTCGCTGGAGCTGCTGATGCGCACGCTGGGTGCCTGCCAGCCCTTCTTCGTGCGCTGCATCAAGCCCAACGAGTTCAAGAAGCCCATGGTGAGCAGCCCTGGCCTGGGAGGGGGCAAGGGGGCGGCAGATGGGGCCAGCCTGGGGGGTGGGAGGGGCTGGGCCGAAGGGGCAGGGTGGGCTGGGCCATGTGAGACTTTGTGCTCTGTGGGGAATGGCAGGGCCCCTGA
This sequence comes from Physeter macrocephalus, assembly GCF_002837175.3. NCBI lineage: Eukaryota > Metazoa > Chordata > Mammalia > Artiodactyla > Physeteridae > Physeter > Physeter macrocephalus. The sequence goes on along the minus strand of NC_041229.1, from coordinate 55,934,229 downwards.
GGGGCTTAAAGAGCAAAGTTCCTATTTACTGGAGGCAGCAGGTGCCCTGCAAAGAGCCTGGACTCTGTAGTAGTGGGCTCAAGCCAGATTCAAATCCCAACTCCAACACCTTCTCACTGGGTGACTGTAGACAAGTCACTTCATTCTTTCATGCCTCAGTTTCCTCACATATGGAAATGGGACTGATCATACCCACCTCCTGGGGGTATTCCATGCAATAATGCATGCAAACTGCCTGGCGCCTGGGGAGGCACTCAGCAAATGGCAGCTGTGTTTCTTGCTGTGGCCCTGACTTTGAAAGCCTTCTCTCCTTTGGTCCAGCCAATGACCACCTCCTCCTGGAACCCTTCCTGGATTCCTTTGACTGGTTGGGAACATTTTCGTTTTTGGCTTTTCTGAATAACATCTGTTGAGCCCTTTCTGTGTGTCTGGAGCAGAATGGATCGTCTCTCCACAGCCTCATTCAACCTTCCCAACAGCCCAGGAGGGAGGGACCTTTATGGCCCCATGTTTGAGATGTGGGACCAGAGGCTCAGGGAGGTTGAGGGGCTTGAGGCTGCAGATCCAGGACCCTGGGCCGCCCCTCCCTGGGAGCCCTCTCCTTCCCCAGCTCTGGGAGGTGTTGTTTACCACAAGCCTCTTCCCAGAGATAGGAGGGGGGAGGCCCAGGGGAAGCTGGGGCCTGAGGGTCTGGGGAGGGACGGAAGGCGGGAGGCCAGTACTGGGCCAGGGAAAGTGCCTGCGGGGAGAGGAAACAGGTGGCGGCAGCCAGCCTTCCGCATGCTAACTCTGTCCCCTGTCCCTTGCCTGGAAGCATTCCCCAGAGTGGGCTGGCAAGTCCCCCTGATCAGGACCGGGTCTTCAGGGGCGTGAGAGTCACAGAGGGACCCAGCGAGCTCCCCTCTAAGGCAGGAGGTCCAGGGGACCGAGGCCAGGGCCCTGTAGTTGGGCACCATCTCTCTTGCTCTCAGATGCCTCTGGAACCTTCTTTGGGCTGACCTCAGCATCTGTGGCCTGGCCCTTGGCTGCAGGACCTCCTCCCTGGGTCTCCTGCCTCCCTGCCTCCTGTCAGGAGGACTCCCGTCCTCCTCCCCACTGCAGTGAGAGACATGGTTCTCAAACACAAATCTGACCCGGTCACCTTCTGTTGCTTCCCTAGCCTGGCCTCTCAGGTCCTTCACAGCCCATCCACCAACCCTGCTGCTATCACAAAAATGACTTTGTGCCAATTAGAAAAATGTATCTCTTCCTTAAGGAAGGTACTTTGCTGTCAGCAGCCAGAAAGCTGTCTGAAAAACTATCAATCTAAGATGGCTATAATATGAAGGGGGACCCCTGGGGTTGTACAAGGCACCCACCACCTGCACAACCATAATCCTGGCATGGATTAGCCCCTCAGTCCCCATAAAATCCCCCAACATGTCCTGTGCTTTCAGGCTTGCTCACCTTTGCATGAGCTAGCCCCTCCAGCACCCTCTCTCCTGTCAGGGTTAGAGCAAAGGTCTTCCACGAAGCCCCCTCGAGATGTCCCAAGGGGAATTAAGCTGGCTGTCCTCTGTGCCCTAAAGCACTCAGCTCACCCCACATGAGGGCCTTATTCCGTGCTGCTCTCTGGGTTTGGACTGCAGAGCCACGTCTGGTCCCGCCTTTGCTCCTCATCTGCTGTGTGACCTTGGCCTCTCGGGGCCTTTGTCTGGGGCCAGGAAAATACAGAGCAGGGCTGGCCTCCCAGCAGGAGCCTCCAGCACTGACGCCCTTGGCTCCTTGCCTGGCAGCTGTTCGACCGGCACCTGTGTGTGCGCCAGCTGCGGTACTCGGGGATGATGGAGACCATCCGAATCCGCCGAGCCGGCTATCCCATCCGTTACAGCTTTGTGGAGTTCGTGGAGCGGTACCGAGTACTGCTGCCCGGCGTGAAGCCGGCCTACAAGCAGGTACGGAGCTGGGGGCATAGGCGGGCGGGAGGGAGGGTCCCAGCTCTGGGCTGGGCAAAGGCCCCAGTGTTCTCATTGGAACAGTGTGCTGGGCATGACATCAGCTCGGCCACCTCAGGTATGGCTGGGAAAATTGGGCTCAGGCAGTGGAGTGCATCTGAGAGCTTCCATCGCCACGCTCGGCTGGTGTGGACTTGACACATGTGGTGAGTGGGCCCTGGCTGTTAGCTGGAGGTGAGGGTTTTATGATCATCGGGCCGAGCTAAGGAGGAGAGTGAGGGTCAGAGAAGGCAGGGCCCGGCTGTGGCCACACAGAGTTAGGGCCAGAGCTGGAGCAAGAGCCCTGCCTCCCAGCCTTGGGAGGGACACCAGGTGGCCTTTCCACTGGTGGGGCCACCCATTCTCTTATGTACCCCCCAGGATGACCTTCGCGGGACATGTCAGCGCATGGCTGAGGCTGTGCTGGGCACCCACGATGACTGGCAGATTGGCAAAACCAAGATTTTTCTGAAAGTGAGCACGGCCTCTGAATCTGGCTGCCTTGGCAGGGCTGTGAACTCCCCGTCACGGTGGGAACAGGTCCTAGGGGTGTGCTATAGAGGAGGTGCTGCGCCGAATGGGGTCAGGGCTGGGCCTTTGTGATCCTCCTGCCCTGCAGCTGTGGCTGGTTGGAGCGGGTAGTGGAGGGGCAGTTGGTATTTGAGAGCATCTATGACCTGGAGGTGGGGCTGGAGCAGTGACCCTGGGTGAGGAAACCGAAGGCCAGAGGTGGGCTCATCAGGGAGGCCTGGATTCAGTCCTGACCCTGTGGTTGTCTGTCCTGGGAATTTGGGCAGGTCACTGGCCCTTTCTGAGCCTCATTTTCCCGTCTGTAAAATGGGATGTGCTTGTGGTAGGGGGCTCTTGAGTGTACCTTTGGTCCATTCCCTTTTTTCCTGCCAGGCGGGGCTCATGCTAGGCTGTGGTCGGCCGTGTGCTACTCACCTTGCTCTCTGGTGTCCCCGGGCCTGTTCCCGCGCTCCCCGAGCAGACACCTGGGGCCCTCTGTCTCCCACCACACCTTGGGCAGGGCTGGGAACAGGAAGCTGGGCCAGGGGAGCTTGCTGGAGCTGGCGGAGACGGGACAGCTAGAGCAGGGACAGCGTGAGCGCTGGCTTCTCCATGTCCATTTCTGCTGTTCTAGATTTCTGGCTGTCCTGGGTGATGGGGCAGGGCTCCTTCCTCTGCATAGGGTGGGCCCAGGCAGACCAGGACAGCTGGGGAGAGGGAACGGGGGAGCCAGCCCTGCGCTGGAGGGAGTCCTGGGGTCTAGTCTAATTCCTCCCTGGCTGAGGGGCCTGGGCTAGTGCCTTCATCTCTCTGAGCCTTCATTTCCTCATCGGAAAAATGTGTTGACTGTTCCCTGCCTGTGTGTCTCACAACTGTCGCCTGGAGAGCACGTTCCGTGGGCCAGGCCCCACTGGGGGCTTTTTGTCCATCATCACTCACTTAGTCATCACAGCAACCTGTGAGGTAGAATTATTATGCCCGTTTCAGAGGCTTAGCACGTAGAGGTGAGGTGCCCATGGTCAGGCGCTGCCCTGGAGTGGAGAGCAGGGCTTCCAGACTGTGGTTCTGATGCCCAGCCCACGTGGGTAAGGGAGGGAAGGCAAGCAGCACGATGGCATCTAGTGCCAGAGACATCATTGTCCACATCCTCCACATCCTCACTTTTCTGGGCTCTTCAGAAACCAGTAGTGGTTTCCAGACCCCAAACATCTGCTTCTCATTCATTCACTCACTCGTTCAGAAAGCCTTGACTGAGTAGCCCCTCTGTGCTGGGCCCTTTCCCCAAGTGATGTGTCCTGTGATTATCTGATGGATGTTCCTCCCCCACCAGACTGAGATTCCCAAGGGCAGGGCCCAGGTCTGCCTGGTTCATTGCAGCCTCACCCCAGCACCTAGCACATGGCTGGCACATGGAGATATTTGATTCATGTATTGAACGCACCATGAGTTTTGTCCAACTGGAGTGAGGGTTAGGGGCTCAGGGGTGAGAAGGAGAGGGGGCTGGAGAAGTGGGCAGGGCCTGATGGTAGAGGACCTGGGTGCCAGGGGAGGAGACCAGGCTTGACCCCGGGAGCCAGTGGCGTATCTCTGTGAGATCTGTCCTTGAGGGAAGGCCAGAGGGGGAGCAACAGAGGACAGGAGACTGGTTAGGAGGCTGTTTCTAAGATCCTAGAGAGGAACGGTGGTGGCCTGGCTCAGGCCAGGGTCTGATGTGACAGAGACACCTAGAAGAGCTGGGACTTGGGTAGAGATGGCCATAGGATGAAGCCAGTGTGTGTGCGTGTTGGGCCCCCGACTCCATGCAGTCAAATTAGGCCCCTCCTGCTCCGTTTGTCCCTCCCAGGCCTCTGGCATCCACCATGACAGTACCTGTCTGTACTTGTGGCTGTGAGAGGCTTCCCCGTGGGACCAGAGCAGGGTTGGGAGCCTTTGGGGCCCAACTGAGCCCTAGACCTGGGCTCTGAGTGAAGGAAGAGGGGGCCCACCTGGGGCGGCCTCAGCTCTGGGACTGGAGAGGTTGGTAGGGGCGCCGCTCAGGAGCTCTGCCCTCCAGGACCACCACGACATGCTGCTGGAGGTGGAACGGGACAAGGCCATCACTGACAGAGTCATCCTCCTCCAGAAGGTCATCCGGGGGTTCAAAGACAGGTTCGTGCCTGGACCAGCTCTTCCCCACCTCAGCCCGCATGTGTGTGTGTGTGTGTGTGTATGTGTGTGTGTGTGTGTGTGTGTGTGTGTGTGTGTGTGTGTGTGTGTGTGTGTGTGTGTGTGTGTGTGTGTGTGTGCGCGTGTGCGTGTGCTTGGCTCACCTCTGTTCCTCCCATGTGAACACGGAATAAACACCCATGTGCACACACAGAAACACACACACACACGTGCACAGCATGCACACAGGGTCATGCGAACAGGGTTGAACACTCAGGCACGGGGACCCATCTGTGCCGCCGTGCCCAGTAACACAGTACCCCCACTGACACACAGGCTTGCACACGTGGGTACATGAGGCACACAAGTGGACCTTCTGTTGGTCTCAGATGCCTGATGAAATTTCCCAAAGAGGAAATCTGAGATTTTGTGAGTTACAAAGTGTGTCCCATATTCCATGTAAGGGGCATGTGTACAGCTGTGTCAGTTCACAGATGGGCAGGGCTGACTCTGGAGTGTGATTCAGGCTCCACAAAAATCCCACAGCCTGCATCTTTTGCAGTTCATCTGGTCACTCCCTTCCTCTATCCGTCTACCCACTTGTCCATCTGTCTAGCCATCCTTTGTCCATCCATCCACCTGTCTGTCCATCAACCTGTCCGCCCCCTCCCACGGCTGTGCCCTCGTTTGTGCGTGTATCCAGGAATTGGCTTGCTGGCTCACCCACACTGACATAGCCATCCTTCACTCCTCCCTTATTTATTTCTACGTTCAGGAGACACCTGCTGTTTGATGTGTGGTCTCTTGTCCTCCATCAGGTTGAAGGTGACTGTCAGCCTGTAGAAGCTGCCTAGTGTACACAGGGAACAGCATGGTGCTCACTCAGTCAGAAGACCAGGGCCCCAGCCCCAACCTCATCAAGTCTCAGTTTCTTCACCTATAAAATGAGGGAGTTAGATAGTCAGTAATAAGTGATGTTTACAGTTTTCAAAGTGTTTAATCTTTATTTACTGACTACTCATACATTTATTCATGAGTAACCTTCTGAATGTCCACCTTACTGGGTTTATGTGACAAGGCTGTGAGACAGGCAGGGCAGGTATTATTCTGCCCATTTTGCAGATGAGGAAGCTGAGGTGCAGAGAAGTTATATGCCTTTGCCCAAGGTCATGGAGCCAAGGAGACACAGAGCTGGGACTCAGCCCTGCTCTCCTAATTCCAAACCCCACCCGGACCCTGGCAGAGGTCCTCCTGCATCATACTGCTGTTTTAGGTCCAACTTCCTGAAGCTGAAGAATGCTGCCACGCTGATCCAGAGGCACTGGCGGGGCCACAACTGCAGGAGGAACTACGGGCTGGTGAGCCTCCTCGAGGGAGCTGCTTGTTGCCTCACGAAGCCTTTGAACCTGGCCCTGTTGCCATAGCAGCAGGACTTACCTGCTTGCGGGGCCTGGCTGACCTCTTGTCACCCTGCCAGCCCCTACCATTCCTCCAGCCCAAAGTCCGAGTCTGGTTTTTGCAGCTCTCCCTATCTGGTCAGCAATGTTTGTGCTTTTCTTCTGGAATGTTTTGGTGGGTGATGAGCACCTGGGTTATTAAACACCTCAGAGGGGGCCAGGAACGGGTGTGTCACATGGACCTCTGTGAAGGAACTGGCCTTGGGGCTGGGGAGGTGGACAAGAAGGAGGCCCACTCCTGCTCTGAGGATGGGAGTCTCCTGGGGGGTCCGCATCTCAGGGGAAGCCAAGGCCACTCCCTGGGAAACTTTGGTCTGAGAGGAGACAGTTGTGCCTTCGGGGCATGCAGGTTGGAGAGTGGAGCCCGGGGCAGTGACCTCCACGGGCAGGGTTGGTCTGGAATCAGGGCAGTGGTTCTGAGCAGGTGGCCATCTTTGCAGATGCGGTTGGGCTTCTTGCGGCTGCAGGCCTTGCACCGCTCCCGGAAGCTGCACCAGCAGTACTGCCTGGCCCGCCGGCGCATCATCGGGTTCCAGGCCCGCTGCCGCGCCTACCTGGTGCGCAAGGCTTTCCGTCATCGCCTCTGGGCTGTGATCACCGTGCAGGCCTACGCCCGGGGCATGATCGCCCGCAGGCTGCACCGGCGCCTCAGGGCTGAGGTAAGGGTCCCAGGTCCACAGCAGCCACAGCTCTGAGCCCTGTGACAGCTGTGTCCTCCGAGGGGTGCTCTTCCACCTCAGGCAGACATATCGCCCCCCACGTGTGGCCTGAGCCTGTCGGGGGCTGGGGATGTAGGGCTCTACCTCTTCAGAGGCATGCACAGGACTGGACCCTCATTTCCCTCTTTCCAGCCAGGGGCAGGGCAGGGGCCTAGTCCCTGTTGTGACTCTTCGGGAGGCCAAGGTGAACCTGCTTTGGCTTTGGTATCAGCGGTGCCCCCAACCCGCCTTGGCACCTGGAGGGTTTCTCATGTGCCTCAGTTTCCCTCTACCAAATTATTTGGCAAAGTCATTCCCAGTCCCAGAACTCAGCCGGGGTGGGGTGGGGTGGGGTCGAGCTGGCGGGAAGCACCGTGAGGGTCACACACGGTTTGGTGTGCACCCTGCCGCCCCCTCCCCCAGTACCTGCGGCGCCTGGAGGCTGAGAAAATGCGGCTGGCAGAGGAGGAGAAGCTCCGGAAGGAGATGAGCGCCAAGAGGGCCAAGGAGGAGGCTGAACGCAAGCATCAGGTGAGCTGGGGATGTGCCGACTCCTTAGACATCCATTCACTGGTTCAGCAGCCCTCAGCCAACACCGGCCGTCCAGCCTCTGTCCACGCGACCTTCCTTCCTTCGTGCGCTGGGTGCCTGTTCTGTGTCAGGCCAGGCCAGAGGGCTGTGGCTCCAGAGCAGAGCGAGTGGGTCCAGGCCCTCAGCTGTGTTGTAACAGGATAAACAGCCTGAGCCGGGGTGGGAACCCCCAGTCATGTGTGGCTACTGAGCACTTGAAAGGGAAAGGCATTATTAGTGCAAAATACACACTTGATTTTTTTTTCTTTTTGGCCACGCAGCGAGGCTTGCGGGATCTTAGTTCCCCGACCAGGGATCGAACCCGGGCCCACAGCAGTGAAAGCACTGAGTCCTAACCACTGGACTGCCAGGGAATTCCCAATTACACCCTAGATTTTGAAGACTCAGTTTAAAAAAAAAAAAAAGAATATAAAATAGTACTATTTTTTTAATATTAATTACATGTCAAGATAATACTTTGGAAATATTGGGTTAAATGAAATACATTATTAAAGTTGATCTAACCTATTTTTTAAAAAAACTATTTTGAATGTAGCCACTACATACATGGCTTGCATTATATTTCTATTGGACAGTGGTGGTCTAGAGCCTATACCCAGTGGCTCTTGGATTTTTGGGTTGGTGTGGTCCCTTTCGGGTGGGGAGACCTGAGCAGGCTTCCTGGAGGAGGTCGTCACAGCTGAGCCTCGAGGCAGGCAGGTGACATTACTGTCTGAGCTTGTTGTGAGCTGTCTCTGGCTCAGCACCAGGCATCTGTCTGCAATGGGCTGTGAGGGCTGAGCAGGTGTGTCCCAGGGTGGAGAGGCCCGAGGCTCCGTCCTTCCCAGCGGTCAGGAGGGCCCCAAGGAGGTTGGGACTCTGGCCTGGCTGCTGCAGGGGCTCCCGTGGGCTCCCCACGGGGGGCTTGCTCCCTGACGCTGCATCACCCCCACCTCGCAGGAGCGCCTGGCCCAGCTGGCCCGTGAGGACGCAGAGCGGGAGTTGAAGGAGAAGGAGGAGGCTCGGCGGAAGAAGGAGCTCCTGGAACAGATGGAGAGGGCCCGCCACGAGCCCATCAATCACTCGGACATGGTGGACAAGATGTTTGGCTTCCTGGGGACTTCGGGCAGCCTGCCAGGCCAGGAGGGCCAGGCACCTAGTGGTTTCGAGGTACCAAGCTGGGGAAGGGGCTGGGACAGGCCCCAATGTGGTGCCGTCCCTCCTCTTGTGCCCCTCTGTGTTAAAGTCCACGTGGTCCCCTCTGAGAGGAAGGCAGCTGTGATGACCTGGGACGGGGCTGCAGTCCCAGGCCCTGTCCAGCCACCAGCCTGCCGTATGACCTTGGGCCAATGACTGTCCCTCTCCAGGGCCATTCACAAACCTTTATTCATTCATGTGTTGAGGATCTACCTTGCACTGGGCTCTGTCTGGGGCGTGAACGGAATGAACAGCGCCCTACACTTCTGGAGGAAGAGCTGGCCCTACAGGGACAGGCTGGGGGACAGCAGCCCAGCCCCATTTGCCCCTATGGCAGGGAACCCCTTTTGTCTCCCCAGGACCTGGAGCGCGGGCGGAGGGAGATGGTGGAGGAAGACCTGGATGCGGCCCTGCCCCTGCCTGATGAGGATGAGGAGGACCTCTCCGAGTATAAATTCGCCAAGTTCGCTGCCACTTACTTCCAGGGCACGACCACGCACACGTACAACCGGCGGCCGCTCAAGCAGCCACTGCTGTACCACGACGATGAGGGCGACCAGCTGGTGAGGGCTGGGGCTGTCTGTGCTGGCAGCGCGGGTGCCAAGGGGCTGGGTTCCAGCTGTGCAGGGACCTGGGCTGACTTCATCCCGCACCCAGCCTGCGGCCGGGCCACAGGGCAAGGCCCCGAGGAGCACCCACAAGGCACTCAGCTCAGTGGTCCTCCTCCGGTTGGCGGGAGTGGGGTTCTCCAGCCTCTCCCCCACCCCTGGGTCATTTTGATGGCTTTAGCGACATCCTGCGCTCAGGCTTTCTGACTGGCATGGGTCTGTCCCCAGGCGGCCCTGGCGGTCTGGATCACTATCCTCCGGTTCATGGGGGACCTCCCTGAGCCCAAGTACCACACGGCCATGAGTGACGGCAGCGAGAAGATTCCTGTGATGACCAAGATTTATGAGACTCTGGGCAAGAAAACATATAAGAGGGAGCTTCAGGCCCTGCAGGGCGAGGGCGAGGTGAGTCCCAGGTGACCTCTGGCCACGGTCCCTTCCAAGCCATCCCCAGCCTTAAGGTCCTCAGAAGAAGAAGCATCCTAAAATTTGCCTCTGCCTCACCTCGCTGACCCCTGGCCTCCTCTGTCTACACCTGGGAACGAATAGTGTGAGCTTGATATAAACTGTAAAGTGCTGACCACGATTGAGGCCACGTGGCAGGGCAGATGGGCTTTGCAGTCAGAGCCAGCTTCAATTTTGACTTGTTGGGAGGCGGTGGGTGGGTTACTACACTTTTCAGTCTCAGTTTTCCCATTTGTCACTTGGCTGATGGGCTGGGGTGGTACACGTTAGTGTGGAGGTGAGACAGTTCTAATCACATTGTCAACTGCTCTTGTCATTACTTTCGGTCCAGTCGTTTGACTCTGACCCCAGTTTGTCCGGCAGGCCCAGCTCCCTGAGGGGCAGAAGAAGAGCAGCGTGAGGCACAAACTGGTGCACTTGACCTTGAAGAAGAAGTCCAAACTGACAGAGGAGGTCAGAAAAGACCCTGCACGGCCTTGGTGGCCCAGGCTGGGGCAAGGCTGGGCTAGGGACCAACAGGGAGGGGAGTGGAGTGGATACTGCCTGTCCTCAGGGGACCAGGATGGCCAGCAGGACAGCGTTGGATATGATCAGGCAGACAGGATGTAAGGAAGAGGGCGCTGTGCTCAGGCTGGGGTCGGTCAGGGAGGCTTCCCGGAAGATGGGCCACGAGAGCTGGGGAGGGCTGTAGTGGCAGATGGTGAGAGGGAGGACATGCCAGGGCATGGACCCTTTGCCTTTGATCCAGGGACCTTTTAGCCGATGAGAACTTTTCTGTGGGATAAGAGTGCCCACGGGGCATTAACACTATTAGTTTGTTTGTCATTCCTTTAGTCACCTTGTGTTTTCTGAGCGCCGTCCTGGCCCATTGCTCCAGGACTGTCCAGGCCGGGAGGGCCGACAGACACAAACTAAGGCGTTCACGGTGCAGAGGGACTGGTTCCTCCACGCCCCTGCTTTTGTGCACACACGTCCGTCTGCCTAAAATTCCTCCTTCCTCTTCTGTGCCTGGGGGGGTCACCTCCTCCAGGAAGCCTTCCCGTCTACAGCAGAGTCAGGCTGCTCCTCCTGGGCTTCCTCAGCCTGCTTTGTCTTTGTCCTCATTTTGTCCCCCACCTGAGGCTCACATCCAGTCTTGTAGCTACGTTACCCCAGATTTGAGTCCCAGCTCTGCTGCTCGGTATCCAGGGCACCCAGGGAAGAAAATGCCTGCTAGTGGCTTCCTGGGATGTTGGTGTGAGAGGATGGCTGTGGGTGCTCAGCAGACATGAGGACCTCCCACACCCCTCCCGCCTGCAGGGGCATGCTCCCGCCACCCACCCTTTCACCCACTCCACGTCTCTGGGCAGAGCGCGGGGCTGGCGCTGTGGCCCACGTGAAACCAGAGAGGAAAAGCCCATCTATAAGAACCCAGGCCCAAGGCTATTCACACAGGAGCCAGGGAGTTACTGACAGGTGACGGTGGCCGGGTGTTTGGAACCCAGGTGTACTCTGGGTGTCGGAGTGGTGTGTGGCACACCTCAGAGAGATAGATAGGGATCCCATCAGGAGTCAGAGGAGCAGGCCCCTGGCCTGGCTGAGGGGACTTCCCTGGGGTAGGGCTGGGGCTAGATGTCAAGGAGGCTGCAGAGGAGCCTTATCCCCAGAAGCGCGGAGCACCGGGCCAGGCATCCACCCAGCATCTGTTCTGCACGGGCGGGGGTATCACAGTGGTGGGGAGCCAGCTCTCCGGCCACTGCCAGGATTCTGCTCTCCGGGGGGGGTGGGCAGACTCAGGCAAGCAGCAGGGCCCCGGTCAAGCCTTGCCCCTCCCTGTGGCCCAGGTGACCAAGAGGCTGCATGACGGAGAGTCCACGGTACAGGGCAACAGCATGCTGGAGGACCGGCCCACCTCCAACCTGGAGAAGCTGCACTTCATCATTGGCAACGGCATCCTGCGGCCAGCACTCCGGTCAGTGCCTGAGGGACAGGGGCACAGGGAGTGGGCAGCTATCAGGGGAGGCATCCCGCACTTCCAGACCTGAAAGGCTTTTGTTGGCTGAGTGGTAGCTCTGTCACTTTAGCAACTGATTAAGCTCAGCAGGCCTGGGTTTAGCTCTGCTGCTAGCTGGTTGTGTGACCTTGGTAGAGTGATTTCAGCTCTGTAAGCTTCAGTTTCTTCATCTGTAAAGATGGAATAATAAAAGTACCTACCTTGTAGGCTTGTGGGCAGATAAAACTATGGAAAGCGTGACACAGGACCTACACAGTGGGCACTCAGTAAACGGTAGCTGTTGTTAGCATTATCTGACATGCATCTTCTGCTGTAACCCTGTCCCTGCCGGCACCTTCGGTGTACCCAGCCCAGGCCCGTGGTCAGGGTTACTGTGGTCAGAATGCCTGGGATCCTGCAAGGGGCTCCTTCCCCACCCAGGCCCAGGAGAGGCCTTTGCTCAGGTCCCTGGGGTGTTGGGGAGGAGCTGGGATGATCCATGACTTTCCAGGAGCAATTACGGAATCAACTCAGCTGCATCAGTGGAGGGAAAACAGATAGGGCTTCTCTGAGAACTCCATCTGCACGGGATGGCTGGTTAGGAGAGCTGATCCCGTGAACTTGTGTGTGCTGGCTGGGAGGACAGCAGGATGGGGCGGGTGGGGAGGTCAAGTGTCATTTTCTCAATGGGAGACATGAGGTCCAGAGAGGAAGAGGTTTTCCTCCCTTTCATTGCTCCTCGAGGCCCAGTGACTACCTCGCTCGCCAGAGATGTAGCACTTGGGGCCGCCAGCCTCCAGGAAGAAAAGGTGGCTGCCCAAGGTATGTTTAGGGGCAAGAATTTGCCTCCCAGTTATCTCACCATCAGACCTAAAGGGGTACTTCTAGAGAGCACTGTGCCAGGAGCCCTGGACCGTTAGAAGGCTGGGGTGCCAACTCCCTGAGGGACCATGGCTAATCCCTCCCTCCTCTTGGCCTCCGTCTACCTGTCCATGAATCGAACGGGGTCAGGGGCTCCCAGCTACAGGTGATAGTTGTCACTGGTCTGTGGCAAGATGGGAAAAATAAGGATGTTTCTAAATTTGACCTTTTTAAAGCACTGTTCTTTGTTCTGAGATTTTGCCCTTCCTACTTTTTGGATATTAAAATTACATTTGTTTTATAAAATGATTGTGATATAGATAGTGGGCAGGTGCTGTGTGTGTGGTGTGTGTGTTTTGTTTTGTTTTTTTTTTTTTTGCCCTACGTGGGCCTCTCACTGTTGTGGCCCCTCCCTCCCGTTGCGGAGCACAGGCTCCGGACGCGCAGGCTCAGCGGCCATGGCTCACGGGCCCAGCCGCCCCGCGGCATGTGAGATCTTCCCGGACCGGGGCACGACCCCGTGTCCCCTGCATCGGCAGGCGGACTCTCAACCACTGCGCCACCGGGGAAACCCGTGTGGTGTGTTTTAAATGTCCTTGTTGTCTTGATAATAAGTTAGCAATGTCCACAATTTATTTTGAGGTTGCATTGGTCCATGAGCTCTCAAAATTGGGGAGCCACTGAATTAGATACCTGCCCTTCAGAGAGGGAAGAACAGCAGTTAGTGACCCCTGGTGGTCACTCCATCTTTGTGGGTCCCGCCCTTGGCCCTGAAGGGGGCATGCAGCATCTTCACAGCTGCAGCTAGGCTCGCATCTCCTGGGGTTTTACTGTGCTGGGCACCGTGCCAGGTGCTGTATAAGCCTTGGCTCATTTTTCTTCACAGGATTCCTGTAAGGAAGGGGTGGTATCATTTCCCTTTAAAATGAAACAAAACGAAAAACTACCTTCATTGCTTTAATCTGATTACAAAAGTAAAGCATGGCCATTTAAATATTCAAATATTATAGCACTATATCAAGAGAACGTCAGAGTCCCTACTCATTCCATCCCCCAGAGAAACTCCCCAGCTGTCTTTCCTGTTTCTGCTCTGCCATGTACCATTAGTAGAAATTGTACCTGCTGCCGTGTCTGTGGGCTAGGCTCAGAGGTGAACTCACCTGCCCAGGCCGTGCAGCTTGGTGAGGGATGGGGCACGGGGGGAGCCTGTGCTTCTCATCAAAGTGGTCACCAGTGACTGGGGCCACTGTGCCCAGGAGCAGGGTATGCACCACCCTCTGGATCATGGGGCCCCGGCCGTGGACTCTGGGTTGGAGTCAGGAACGTGCGTGCTTCATGCCTGATGAGCCTATCTCCAAAGCCAGACCCTCTCCAGTAGCCGCAGAGCCCTGGGCTCAGCCTTCCCCACCTGGCCTCACCTGCCTCCTCCCAGGTGGTCTCTGGCAAGTGGGAGAGCAAGCATCCTACCTGCTGCTGGGAGGGGTGGGGCTTTCCCTCTGAGGCAGTGTGTCTCCCGTCCTTGACACCCCCGCCTGCCTAGGGATGAGATCTACTGCCAGATCAGCAAGCAGCTCACTCACAACCCCTCCAAGAGCAGCTATGCCCGGGGCTGGATCCTCGTGTCTCTCTGTGTGGGCTGCTTCGCCCCCTCTGAGAAGTTCGTTAAGGTAGGGGAGGCTTTGGGCCTCCGGGGTTGGGAAGGGGAGCCACGCCCGGTCCCTGGGGTTGAGGGGCAGAGCACGGGGAAGAAACTCAGAGGGGCTTGGCAATGAGGCCCTGCCCGGGTCATCTCCTCCCAGGCCTCCCCACCTCCGCAGGGCCCATCTTCCTGGCCCCCTCCTCCTGGGTACCCACCACTGCACTCTATCTCCTCTGAGCCCCATTTTATTTATGCGGATGCTGAGTTTGACAACAGCGCCCCCTAGACCCTCCACATGCTGGTCTGAAGCACTTCCGTTCATCTCAGGCCCTTTCGTGACTGCTCCTTAGTGTCAGGCCCTGGGTGCTGGGGACACAGAGGCAGAGCAGGTGCCAGCTGGATCAACCCAGCTGGTCAGCACTGTGAAGAGGGAGGGCTCAGGGAGGTGGGCCCTGGAGGAAGAGGAGCAGTTAAGCTGGGTGAAGGGGGCTATGGTGTGTGGGGTGAGGCAGGAGGTGCAGCTGAGACTAGACAGGGCCGGATCATGGTGGCCGTGCTGCCAAACGTGAGGGAGGTGGACTTGATCTGGAGGACAGTGGGGAGCCCTGGAAAGCAGAAGAGGGATGTGGATGGATGGGCCTTGAGGAGCAGGTTCAGAGTGTGCGTGGAGGGACCAGAGGCAGGAGACCCGGTGAGGCTGCTCTGATGGTCCGGGTGTTACCGACCCGGGTCCTCTTTAATCAATAGAAGTTGACAAGAGGTCAGACGAGAAATTCAGGCAAGCTTTACAGGGGCTCGTGCTGCTTTAGCTCGAGGGAGTGAGAACAAGAAACAGGTGTCCTTGCTTACTGCCTGAGCGGGGGCGGGCTGGTGCCTTAAATGAGGTGAGGGCGGTGGCGGATTGGTGGGTCGGGCTGGCGGGGCGCCTTAGGTGGTCTGCCCACCCCCTTGGTGGTGCTGTGTGCAGGGGTCATGGGCAGTTCCCTGCTTTGGCTCCTGGCAGTTGGTTTGTGGCCTTTTTGTATCTTATTGTTCATAATTGCCCTGACTGCACATGTGTGCAGTTTTTAGTCCCTTTTGATTTCTTTGTAGTTTGTTGCTGGAGGAGACATTTGTCCAGGTGCGAGCACTCCGGTAGAGGGTCCCAGGTCCCAGACTATCTCACAGGTGGGGAGGCCGAGGGAGGCTGGAGCGGGGCCCCCTCAGCTGGTCCTCTGTCCGTAGTACCTGCGGAACTTCATCCACGGGGGACCACCTGGCTACGCCCCATACTGTGAGGAGCGGCTCAGGAGGACCTTTGTCAATGGGACACGGACACAGCCACCAAGCTGGCTGGAGCTGCAGGTGTGGCCCCCAGGCGTGTGTGTGTGTGTGTGTCACCAGTGCACCCCAGTGCCCCAGAAACATTGCCTACTTGGGGATTCTGTGGTCATTAAAGCACCCACCCTCAAGTTCTGGAATCTCAGGCCTACTGGAATGGGAAAGCCCACAGTGGTGATGACTCCCATCTGCTGGCTTTAGAGTCAAAGTGACTTGGGCAGGGGGTTTCCTCTGTGTCTCAATGGCTTCATCTGCAACATGACAATAAAGATATTCATTTCACAGGGTCTCGTGATGGTTACATGACAGGAGGGCAGAAGCCCCTGCATGTGGCAAAGCCCAACCACCCAGCCCTAGTGCCCCACCTCAGGGACCCTGAAGGTCCTTTCAGGGTGGGGAGCACAGCAGGGCTCCCTGAGCACCTGTGACCAGGGACAGCCAATGCGCCGTGGGATGCTGAGGTCCGAGGGCTCCAACCCCATAGGGAGCAGGGAGCCAGGAGCTCAGAGGGAGCGAGATGTTCTGAAGTGAAAGGATTCCCACAAACCCTTGGATCACTTTCAGGCCACCAAGTCCAAGAAGCCCATCATGTTGCCTGTGACGTTCATGGACGGGACCACCAAGACCCTGTTGACAGACTCGGCAACCACGGCCAAGGAGCTCTGCAAAGCGCTAGCCGACAAGACCTCACTCAAGGACCGCTTCGGGTTCTCCCTCTACATCGCCCTGTTTGATAAGGTGAGGCTGGTCCTGATGCCCCTCCTCCTGGCGCCCCCAGGGCCACCCACCAGCTCCCACCCCAGTGCTGCCACCTACTGGCTCAGGTGCCCTTGCGCGGTTACTGACCTTCCAGGGCCTCAGTTTCCTCCTCACAGGTTACCAGTGGTAACCCTGGTCCTGCCCCAGCTCCTTAGGATCATGGAGAGGTCCTAAGCACCTAAAGAGAAACCCAACAGCACACTGGTGATTGAAATCCAGGGCTCACTGCAGTCGTATGTGCGCAGGTGGATTCAATCCTCTGCTGGTGACAGAAGAAGAATATGGCATAGAGAGAGAGCAACTGGCTCGCTGAGATTCAGTTTTCCCATTTGCAAATGGGCATATGATTCCTTATCAGGTTGCTATGGTAGTTCCTCTTCACTTGTTACTGACCACCCAGAGTGTATACCTCCCGGGGCACATCTGGGCTTGGAATCTTCTCTGCTGAGCTGGCCCTGGGAGTGGGTGATTTTGCCTCCACACCCAGCATCACCACCCACAGCAGAGGTGACCCTCAGCCCTCACCCCTCACCCCAGCAGGTCCAGCGATAGGAACATGTTGTCTGATGCCGTTTGCATGGACTTTTCTCACCAACAGCTGCCTCCCGTGTTTTCAGCGGCCATTTGTCCATCAGAGTTTCACCAAAGGCTTGTACTAGGAAATGGGAACTCTCACATGGCTGTGTCAGCTCAGAGCCCATGAGCTAGGATCCAGGGGTCCCATGCTGGTCTGCCTCCTGGGTGACCTGGGCAAGCCCCTCCTCTCTCTGAGCCTTGGTTTTCCATCCGAATGAGAACAGATGGCACAGTCAGTGGCTCCTTGCAGTCCTTCCTGGCCTGCTCACCCTTCCGCTGGGTGACCTCCAGCCCTGTGCCGGCAGGTGTCCTCCCTGGGCAGTGGCAGCGACCACGTCATGGACGCCATCTCCCAGTGTGAGCAGTATGCCAAGGAGCAAGGCGCCCAGGAGCGCAACGCCCCGTGGAGGCTCTTCTTCCGCAAGGAGGTCTTCACTCCCTGGCACAACCCCTCAGAAGACAATGTGGCCACCAACCTCATCTACCAGCAGGTGGTGCGAGGGGTCAAGTTTGGGGAGTACAGGTGTGAGAAGGTGAGTGAGAGCTAATTTTCTGGCTGAGCTTGTTTGGTCAAGTTACCTGTGTGCTGAATTGGGCTGAGTGTTGCTGCCCTTGACTCACCATCAGCGAATGTGGAGGTTAGCCAGATGGAGGCTGGGCATTATCTAGGCTTCTCTTGGATTTAACACGATCTATAGGAGCAAGGGCTTTGAACAGTAGACTGAATTCTGCAAGTAGGAGGTGTTCCTGCTTTGCTGCAGTGACTGTACATGCTTCAGAACTTGCTGTATTGTTCTTTTTTTTTTTGACCTCTTTAGATCACTTATTTAATTTATTTATTTGTGGAGTATATTTGATTTACAATGTTGTGTTAGTTTTAGGCCCATCCATGTTGCTGCAAATGGCATTATTTCATTCTTTTTTATGGCATCATTTGCAAATATTTTCTCCTATTCGGTGGGTTGTCTTTTCATTTTCTTTATGACTTCCTTTGCTGTGCAAACCTTTTAAGTTTAATCAGGCCCCATTTGTTTATTTTTGTTTTTATTTCCATTATTTTAGGAGACGGGTTGAAAAAGATTTTGCTTCAATTTATGGCAAAGAGTGTTCTGCCTATGTTTTCCTCTAAGAGTTTTATAGTATCCAGTACATTTAGGTCTCTAATCCATTTTGAGTTTATTTTTGTGTGTGATGGGCCCATCCATGTTGCTGCAAATGGCATTATTTCATTCTTTTTTATGGCATCATTTGCAAATATTTTCTCCTATTCGGTGGGTTGTCTTTTCATTTTCTTTATGACTTCCTTTGCTGTGCAAACCTTTTAAGTTTAATCAGGCCCCATTTGTTTATTTTTGTTTTTATTTCCATTATTTTAGGAGACGGGTTGAAAAAGATTTTGCTTCAATTTATGGCAAAGAGTGTTCTGCCTATGTTTTCCTCTAAGAGTTTTATAGTATCCAGTACATTTAGGTCTCTAATCCATTTTGAGTTTATTTTTGTGTGTGATGTTAAGGAGTGTTCTAATTTCATTCTTTTACATGTAGCTGTCCAGTTTTCCCAGCACCACTTATTGAAGAGGCTGTCTTTTCTCCATCATATAGTCTTACCTACTTTGTCATAGATTAATTGACCATAGGTTCATGGGTTTATTTCTGGGCTTTCTATCCTGTTCCATTGATCTATAGTTCTGTTTTTGTGCCAGTACCATACTGTTTTGATTACTGTAGCTTTGTAGTATAGTCTGAAGTCAGGGAGCCTGATTCCTTCAGCTCCATTTTTCTTTCCAAAGATTGTTTTGGCCATTTGGGGTCTTTTGTTTTTCCATACAAATTTTAAGATTTTTTTGCTCTAATTCTATGAAGAATACCATTGGTATTTTGATAGGGATTGCATTGAATCTGTAGATTACAGTGGATAGTATAGTCATTTTGACAATTTTGACTCTTCCAATCCAAGAACATGGTATAACTTTCCATCTGTTTGGGCCATCTTTGATTTCTTTCATCAGCATCTTATAGTTTTCAGAGTAAAGGTCTTTTGCCTCCTTACGTAGGTTTATTCCTAGGTATTTTATTCTTTTGGATGTGATGGTAAATGGGATTGTTCCTTAATTTCTCTTTCAGATTTTTTATCATTAGTGTATAGGAATGCAAGAGATTTCTGTGCATTAATTTTTTATCCTGCCACTTTACCAAATTCATTGATTAGCTCTAGTAGTTTTCTGGTGGCATCTTTAGGATTCTCTATGTATAGTATCATGTCATCTGCAAACAGTGACAGTTTTACTTCTTCTTTTCCAATTTG
>NC_041229.1:55914572-55915159 GCF_002837175.3 Physeter macrocephalus | reverse complement strand
CCTTGTCTTGTTCCTGATCTTAGAGGAAATGCTTTCAGTTTTTCACCATTGAGAATGACGTTTGCTGTGGGTTTGTCATATATGGCCTTTATTATATTGCGGTAGGTTCCCTCTTTGCCCACTTTCTGGAGAGCTTTTAACATAAATGGGTTTTGAATTTTGTCAAAAGCTTTTTCTGCATCTATTGAGATGATCATATGGTTTTTCTCCTTCAATTTGTTAATATGGTGTATCACATTGATTTGCATATATTGAAGAATCCGTGCATCCCTGTGATAAATCCCACTTGATCATGGTGTATGATCCTTTTAATGTGTTGTTGCATTCTGTTTGCTAGTATTTTGTTGAGGATTTTTGCATCTATATTCATCAGTGATGTTGATCTGTAATTTTCATTTTTTGTAGTATCTTTGTCTGGTTTTGGTATCAGGGTGATGGCGGCTTCATAGAATGAGTTTGGGAGTGTTCCTTCCTCTGCAACGTTTTGGAAGAGTTTGAGAAGGATGGGTGTTAGCTGTTCTCTAAATGTTTGATAGAATTCATCTGTGAAGCCATCTGGTCCTGGACTGTTGTTTGTTGGAAGGTTT
>NC_041229.1:55911513-55913358 GCF_002837175.3 Physeter macrocephalus | reverse complement strand
GTCTCTTAGGCTGTCTTCATTTCTTTTCATTCTTTTTTCTTTTTTCTGTTCCGTGGCAGTGAGTTCCACCATTCTGTCTTCCAGGTCATTTATCCGTTCTTCTGCCTCAGTTATTCTGCTATTGATTCCTTCTAGTGTATTTTTCATTTCAGTTATTGTATTGTTCATCTCTGTTTGTTTGTTCTTTAATTCTTCTAGGTCTTTGTTAAACATTTCTTGCATTTTTCGATCTTTGCCTCCATTCTTTTTCCAAGGTCCTGGATCATCTTCACTATAATTATTCTGAATTTTTTTTCTGGAAGGTTGCCTATCTCCACTTCACTTTAGTTGTTTTTCTGGGGTTTTATCTTGTTCCTTCATCTGGTACATAGCCCTCTGCCTTTTCATCTTGTCTAACTTTCTGTGAATGTGGTTTTTGTTCCACAGGCTGCAGGATTGTAGTTCTTGTTGCTTCTGCTGTCTGCTCTCTGGTGGATGAGGCTATCTAAGAGGCTTGTGCAAGTTTCCTGATGGGAGGGACTGGTGGTGGGTAGAGCTGGGTGTTGCTCTGGTGGGCAGAGCTCAGTAAAACTTTAATCCACTTGTCTGCTGATGGGTGGGGCTGGGTTCCCTCCCTGTTGGTTGTTTGACCTGAGGTGACCCAACACTGGAGCCTACCCAAGCTCTTTGACGGGCCTAATGTCGGACTCTGGGAGGGCTCACGCCAAGGAGTACTTCCCTGAACTTCTGCTGCCTGTGTTCTTGTCCTCATGGTGAGAAACAGCCACCCCCTGCCTCTGCAGTAGACCCTCCAACACTAGCAGGTAGGGCTGATTCAGTCTCCCTAGGGTCACTGCTCCTTCCCCTGGGTTCTGATGCACACACTACTTTGTGTGTGCCTTCCAAGAGTGGAGTCTCTGTTTCCCCCAGTCCTGTCAAAGTCCTGCAATCAAATCCCGCTAGCCTTCAAAGTCTGATTCTCTAGGAATTCCTCCTCCTGTTGCTGGACCCCCAGGTTGGGAAGCCTGATGTGGGGCTCAGAACCTTCACTCCACTGGGTGGACTTCTGTGGTATAAGTGTTCACCAGTTTGTGAATCACCCCCAGCAGTTATGGGATTTGATTTTATTGTGATTGCGCCCCTCCTACCGTCTCATTGTGGCTTCTCCTTTGTCTTTGGATGTGGGGTATCTTTTTTGGTGAGTTCCAACGTCTTCCTGTCGATGACTGTTCAGCAGTTAGTTGTGATTCTGGTGCTCTGTCAAGAGGGAGTGAGCGCACATCCTTCTATTCCTCCATCTTCAAGATTTCTTTCCTTCTACTAACTTTAGGTTTTGTTTGTTCTTTCTCTAGTTGCTTTAGGTATAAGGTTAGGTTGTTTACTTGAGATTTTTCTTGTTTCCTGAGGTAAAATTATATTGCTATACAATCTTAGAACAGTTTTTGCTGCATCCCATAGGTTTTGGATTGTCGTGGTTTGTTGTCATTTGTCTCTAGGTACTTTTTAAAAACCTTTTTGGCTGTGCTGCATGGCATGTGGGATCTTAGCTCCCCGACCAGGGATTGAACTCACACCCCCTGTGGTAGAAGCATGGAATCTTAAGCACTGGATCACCAGAGAAGTCCCTAAGTATTTATTTATTTATTTATTTATTTATTTATTGCTGTACACAGGCCTCTCACTGTTGTGGCTTCTCCCTTTGCAGAGCACAGGCTCCAGACATGCAGGCTCAGCGGCCATGGCTCATGGGCCTAGCCGCTCCACAGCATGTGGGATCTTCCCAGACCGGGGCACGAACCCGTGTCCCCTACATTGGCAGGCGGACTCTCAACCACTGCGCCACCAGGGAAGCCCCCTAAGTATTTT
>NC_041229.1:55891875-55903708 GCF_002837175.3 Physeter macrocephalus | reverse complement strand
TTGTAGTAGTCTCTTATGATCCTTTGTATTTCTGTGGTGTCAGTTGTAACTTCTTTTTCATTTCTAATTTTATTGATTTGAGCCTTCTCCATTTTTTTCTTGATGAGTCTGGCTAAAGGTTTATCCATTTTGTTTATCTTTTCATAGAACCAGCTTTTTGTTTCATTGATCTTTTCTATTGTTTTCGTTCTTCCCAGACCGGGGCACGAACCCGTGTCCCCTACATTGGCAGGCGGACTCTCAACCACTGCGCCACCAGGGAAGCCCCCTAAGTATTTTAAAATTTCCTCAGTGATCCATTGGTTGTTTAGTAACATATTGTTTAGTCTCCATGCATTTTTGTTTCTTACAGTTTTTTTTTCTTATAATTGATTTCTAATCTCATAGCATTGTGGTTGGAAAAGATGCTTGAGATGATTTCAATTTTCTTAAATTTAGTGAGGTTTGATTTGTGGTACAAGATGTGATCTATCCTGGAGAATGTTCCATGTGCACTTGAGATGAATGTGTATTCTGCTTTCAATGGAATGTCCTATAGATATCAATTAAGTCTATCTGGTCTAATCTGTCATTTAAGGCTTGTGTTTCCTTATTAATTTTCTGTCTGGATGATCTGTCCATTGGTTTAAGTGGGTTATTAAAGTCCCCCACTATTATTGTGTTACTGTTGATTTCTCCTTTTATGGCTATTAGCATTTGCCTTATATATTGAGGTGCTCCTGTGTTGGGTGCATATATATTTACAATTGTTATATCTTCCTCTTGGATTGCTCCCTTGATCATTATGTAGTGTTCTTCCTTGTTTCTTGTAACAGTCTTTATTTTAAAGTCTATTTTATCTGATATAGGTATTGCTATTCCAGTTTTCTTTTGATTTCCATTTGCATGGAATATCTTTTTCCATCCCCTCACTTTCAGTCTGTATGTGTCCTTAGATCTGAAGTGGGTCTCTTGTAAACAGCATATATACAGATCTTGTTTTTGTATCCATTCAGCCCATCTGTGTCTTTTGGTTGGAGCATTTAATCCATTTATATTTAAAGTAATCATCAATATGTATGTTCCTAGTGCCATTTTCTTAATTGTTTTGGATTTGTAGGTCTTTTTTCTTCCCTTCCTCTTTTGTTCTCTTCTCTTGTGGTTTGATCACTATCTTTAGTGCTGTGTTTGGGTTGCTTTTTCCTTTGTGTGTGCGTATCTATTGTAGTTTTGGGTTTTCATTTCCCGTGAGGTTTTCATTTAGCAGTGTATATATGTACCAGGTTGTTTTAAGTTGCTGGTCTCTTTCCCACCTAGAGAAGTTCCTTTAACATTTGTTGTAAAGCTGGTTTGGTGGTGCTGAATTCTCTTAGCTTTTGCTTGTCTATAAAGCTTTTGAGTTCTCTGTTGAATCTGAATGAGAGCTCTGCTGGGTAGAGTATTCTTTTTTTTAAAAAAAAATTTATTTATTTTATTTATTTTTGGTTGCGTTGGATCTTCATTGCTGCGCCTGGGCTTTCTCTAGTTGTAGTGAGTGGGGGCTACTCTTCATTGCAGTGTGCAGTCTTCTTATTGTGGTGGCTTCTCTTGTTGTGGAGCATGGGCTCTAGGCGTGCGGGCTTCAGTAGTTGTGGCACACAGGCTCAGTAGTTGTGGCACACAGGCTTAGTTGCTCCGAGGCATGTGAGATCTTCCCAGACCAGGGCTCGAACCTATGTCCCCTGCATTGGTAGGTGGAGTCTTAACCACTGCACCACCAGGGAAGTCCCTGGGTAGAGTATTCTTCATTGTAGTTTCTTCCCTTTCATCACTTTAAATATATCATGCTACTCCCTTCTGGCCTACAGAGTTTCTGCTGAAAATTCAGCTGATAACCTTATGGGGATTCCCTGGTATGTTGTTTGTTGTTTTTCCCTTGTTGCTTTTAATATTTTTCTTTGTCTTTAATTTTTGTCATTTTCATTAATATGTGTCTCAGCATGTTCCTCCTTGGGTTTATCCTGCATGGGATTCTCTGTGCTTCCTGGACTTCAGTGAGTTTTTCCTTTCTCATGTTAGGCAAGTTTTCAGCTATAACATCTTCAAATATTTTCTCAGGCCCTTTCTCTTTCTCTTCTCATTCTGGGACCCCTATAATGTGAATGTTCATGTGTTTAATATTGTCCCAGAGGTTTCTGAGACTGTCCTCATTTCTTTTCGTTCTTTTTTCTTTATTATGTTCTGTGGCAGTGATTTCCACCACTCTGTCTTCCAGCTCACTTATCCTTTCTTCTGCCTCATTTATTCTACTGTTGATTCCTTCTAGAGTATTTTTCATTTCGGTTATTGTATTGTTCATCTCTATTTGTTCTTTAAATCTTCTTGCTCCATGGGTTTTTTAAATAACTAAATAAATAAGTTTTTAAATTAATTATTTATTTATTGCTGTGTTGGGTCTTTGTTGCTGCTTGCAGGCTTTCTCTAGTTGCGGCGAGCCAGGGCTACTCTTCGTTGCAGCGCACAGGCTTCTCATTGCGGTGGCTTCTCTTGTTGCGGAGCACAGGCTCTAGGCTTGCAGACTTCAGTAGTTGTGGCACGCAGGCTCAGTAGTTGCACCTTGCAGTCTCTAGAGCGCAGGCTCAGTAGTTGTGGCGCATGGGCTTAGTTGCTCCACGGCATGTAGGATCTTCCTGGACCAGGGATTGAATCTGTGTCCCCTGCATTGGCAGGTGGATTCTTAACTGCTGCGCCACCAGCGAAGTCCATAGCTCCTTGTTAAACATTTCTTGTACCTTCTCGATCTGTGCCTCCACTCTTTTTTTGAGATTTTGGATCATCTTTACTATCATTACTCTGAATTCTTTTTCAGGTAGATTGCCTATCTCCTCATCATTTAGTTGTTCTTGTGGTTTTTATCTTGTTCCTTCATTTGCAACATATTTCTCTGTCAACTAATTTTGTCTGACTTTCTGTGTTTGGGGTCTCCTTTCCACAAGCTGCAGGATCATAGTTCCTCTTGTTTCTGGTGTCTGCTCCCTGTTGGGTGAGGTTGGTCCAGTGACTTGTGTAGGCTTCCTGCTAGGAGAGACTGTGCCTTCCCTCTGTGGGTGGAGCTGTGTCTTGTCCCTCTGATGGGCAGGGCCGTGTCAAGGGGTGTGTTTTGAGGTGGCTGTGAGCTCAGTATGACTTCAGGCAGCCTGTCTTCTGATGGGTGGGGCTGTGTCCTTATCTTGGGCGTTGTTTGGACTGAGACTTTCCAGCTCTCAAGCTGGGTCTTGGTGCTGAAATGTGCACCTCTGAAAGATCTCACTCTGATCAGTATTCCCCGGGCCTTCAGTGTCCTAGCCTTCACAGTGAGTGATAGTTGACCTTCGCCTCCCCGAGACCCTCTAAGACCCCTAGGTAGGTATAATCCAGGTTTCTATAAGGTACTGCTTTGTGCTGGGTCCCAGTGCACGTGAGACCTTGTGCGCACCCTCCAAGAGTGGAGTCTCCATTTCCTCCAGCCCTGTGGAGCTCCTGCCCTCAAGCCCTGCTGGCCTTCGGGGCTAAATACTCTGGGGGTTCTTCTGCCCAATGCCAGACTCTCAGACTGTCTTGGAGGGCTATTTTATGTGGGAATGTCCATGTGTAGCCTGCGTGGGTTTAATATTTTTTGGTGCGAGGGCTGTTTTTAGTATAGATATCTGCCACTTCTTTCCTCAGTGTATTCTGGCCATTAGCCCCTTTATAGGAGGTATGACTGATGTTGTGGTGACCATAGCCTGTACTGGATATTGAGTAGAGCATCCCCTTTACTCTGTGGTTGTCACTGCTCTGTCAGAGATGGGCTCTGCTCCCTAGTTTTTGGAGTAGAGGCCCCCAGATCTGCTTCTTAGCTGTGTTTCTGATCTGCACTGTGAGGTAGGCAGGATTGGAGCACTCCCACTGGGAAGGAAGCCACTGAGTATTCCTCCTCTGGAGCTGTTCACCTGTGGGGTTGCTCTGTTGTGTCACCTTTCACCTGTTGTGCGAGCTCTCAGATTACACCCTCATTGGCACTGCCCTCAGCCCCACCTTAAATGTGGGTATGCCAGCAATCGGCCCTGGTGTCTCTCATATGTTGTTTTCACCAGGCCACCAGCACAGATCTACTGAAGTCAGGTCCTAGGATTGCAGTAATCATGGATCTGGACCCGCTGTGGATGCTATGGGGGCAGCTCCAACTCTAGGCCGGCCTAACCCCCATGTGTATGTGCCCACAAAGTCTATAGCTGCTAAAGCTAGACCTGCCTTGCCTGCAGGAGAACTTTGTCCATTCAGATGTTCTGTAGGTGCTAACTTTACAAGGTCAGTCATGGGCGTGCCAATTCATGGTTTGTGCAGCTGTGAAGAGAGATTTCAGCTTTTCTTCCTTAGTTGCATGTCCCCTGGGGCTCAGCTGTCGTTTCAGCCCCACCTCTGTGTGTGGGCCACCCACAGGGGTCTGCTCCCGAGGCTGCCCTGGAGCACATGAGTCTGCCGTGGTGGCGATGGGCACGTGGGGGAGCCAGCAGTCACGGGCACAGGAGAGCTGGCCCCAGCGGGGGCCCTTCTTAGTGCCTGGGGAGGCAGGGGCTGGCACATGGGGAGAGAGGCTGCAATGGCAGCTTCGCCCCTTATGCATCACTTAACTATGGCTCTTTGCTTCTGTGGCAGTTCAGATTTCCTCCACAATCATTCCCGGTTGCGGATTTCCTCACTTCCACCCCCTCAGGCTGTCTCCTCACAGCCAACAGAAGTCCTCTCCTGGGTCTGCTCTCCAAACCCCATGTTCCAGCACTCAGCCTCTGTGCACACCAGTGGACACCTGTCTGTCTCAGGCTGGGGTGCACAGGGCTGTGGCACAGACCATCTGTGTAGGTTTCACTCTGTCCTGCTTGGCTGTTGGCACTCTCTTCCAATAGCCCATGAATTCCCTTCTGTCCCAATTCATGTCCCTGTCTATGAGGGGGCTTCCCTGGATGTGGGACCCTCTCCTCTCCTTCAGCTCCCCCCAACCCAGGGGTGCCGTTCCCATCCCGCTTCCTCTTCTTTTTCCCTTTTTCTTTCTTTCAATCTACCTGGTTACACGGGGATCTTTCTTGTCCTTTTAGGTATCCAAGGTCCTCTGCTAGTGTTCAGTTGGTGCTCTGTGAGAACTGTTCCATTTGTAGATGTATTCTTGATGCGTTTGTGGGGAGACATGAATTCCATGTCCTCCTACTCCTCTGCCATCTTGCTGACCCCTTTGGATTTTATATTGCTATCCATTAATGAGTTAATCAATCAGCCTTAATTATTTCTTCTTCTAAATGAGTATCAGTTGATTTAATCTTGCCCAAAAGAATGGGTCTCTTTTGGTTGGTCAATGCAATACAGAAACTCTGCAGGTAAGAAGTATCCAAGTTATTCCACTATATCTGGGGTGGTGTCATAATAGTAGTGTCCACCTTTTCCATGATGACTGAAACAAGTGTGCTCCAACCTCAAATCAAACCCTGGGTCTCTGAAGACAAAAACCAGCAGACAGACCAAAGGAGCCTTCATCTCATAAAAATGCAACAATTTATTCACATCTTCATCAGAGTTCAATGGGCAGGAAGACAATTCTGTGGGCATAATGTGAGTCTTCACTTTCCTCTTCTGAATCACGAAAGTAACTCCCATCCCCACAGGCTTTATCTCCATAATGTTTTTCAAGAGTCTGTCTCATACAAGTCACAAAGTTAAGTTTTCTTATTCACGTCTTCATCAGAGTTCAATGGGCAGGAAGAAAATTCTGCCAGCATGATATGAGTCTTCACTTTTCCCTTCTGAATCACGAAAGTACCTCCCATTCCTACAGGCTTATCTCCATAATGTTTTTCAAGAGTCTGTCTCATACAAGTCACAAAGTTAAGTTTTCCAGTTCTTCTTTTGGCTTTCATCTCAATGACCTTTCCAGGTTGGCCCTCACTGGAAAAAGATTAGCCAGTAATGCACACCCCAAATCATGATCTTCTCACTGTATTTCTCTAGTAGGGCACCCTCCATCTTCAGGGTTAACACGAGCAAATTAACTTCAATACACTGGAGGTTTGTGTTCACTTTCTGTTTGGACAACTGACATAAACTCAGAATTGAATCCAAGAGTCTGAAATGGGCCTGCTCCTGCTCTAAGAATAAAAGCTCTGGGAAGTTGGATTTCTTTTGCAATCTTATTTAGGTTATAAACTTTTTTTTTTTTTATTTACAAGAGGCAATAAGTAAGGCACACTTCCTACTTCTGCAATTCTAGTTTTCCCACAGATGCCTTTTACAGGAAAGGTAAATGATCCTTAGTCAAATCAGGGCACTCAACTACAGAGACCTGGACTTCAGCAAAGTTATCCTTTAGCACCTTCTGCAGAACTCCAACAAGCTCCTCTAGACTTGACGGATGAAAAGAATACTCAGCACAAGCCATCTTCCTTCTTCCTTAGGTGTGAATGAAACAAGAGGGAAGGGGGCAGGGCACAACCTTTAAAAGAATGGTGGTTTTTATTCTTCAATTTGTTAATGTGGTGTATCACACTGATTGATTTGCAGATATTGAAAAATCCTTGTATCCCTGGGATCAATCCCACTTGATCGTGGTGTATGATCCTTTTAATGTTGGATTCGGACTGCTAGTATTTTGTTGAGGATTTTTGCATCTGTGTTCCTCAGTGATATTGGACTTTTTGTGTGGTATTTTTTCAATAGTTTCAGAAAGATAGGTGTTAACTCTTCTCTAAATGTTTGATAGAATTCACTGTGAAGCTATCAGGTCCTGGACTTTTGTTTGTTGGGAGTTGTTAAATCACAGTTTCAATTTCAGTACTTGTGATTGGTCTGTTCATATTTTCTGTTTCTTCCCAGAAGTCCTCTCCTGGGTCTGCTCTCCAAACCCCATGTTCCAGCACTCAGCCTCTGTGCACACCAGTGGACACCTGTCTGTCTCAGGCTGGGGTGCACAGGGCTGTGGCACAGACCATCTGTGTAGGTTTCACTCTGTCCTGCTTGGCTGTTGGCACTCTCTTCCAATAGCCCATGAATTCCCTTCTGTCCCAATTCATGTCCCTGTCTATGAGGGGGCTTCCCTGGATGTGGGACCCTCTCCTCTCCTTCAGCTCCCCCCAACCCAGGGGTGCCGTTCCCATCCCGCTTCCTCTTCTTTTTCCCTTTTTCTTTCTTTCAATCTACCTGGTTACACGGGGATCTTTCTTGTCCTTTTAGGTATCCAAGGTCCTCTGCTAGTGTTCAGTTGGTGCTCTGTGAGAACTGTTCCATTTGTAGATGTATTCTTGATGCGTTTGTGGGGAGACATGAATTCCATGTCCTCCTACTCCTCTGCCATCTTGCTGACCCCTTTGGATTTTATATTGCTATCCATTAATGAGTTAATCAATCAGCCTTAATTATTTCTTCTTCTAAATGAGTATCAGTTGATTTAATCTTGCCCAAAAGAATGGGTCTCTTTTGATTGGTCAATGCAATACAGAAACTCTGCAGGTAAGAAGTATCCAAGTTATTCCACTATATCTGGGGTGGTGTCATAATAGTAGTGTCCACCTTTTCCATGATGACTGAAACAAGTGTGCTCCAACCTCAAATCAAACCCTGGGTCTCTGAAGACAAAAACCAGCAGACAGACCAAAGGAGCCTTCATCTCATAAAAATGCAACAATTTATTCACATCTTCATCAGAGTTCAATGGGCAGGAAGACAATTCTGTGGGCATAATGTGAGTCTTCACTTTCCTCTTCTGAATCACGAAAGTAACTCCCATCCCCACAGGCTTTATCTCCATAATGTTTTTCAAGAGTCTGTCTCATACAAGTCACAAAGTTAAGTTTTCCAGTTCTTCTTTTGGCTTTCATCTCAATGACCTTTCCAGGTTGGCCCTCACTGGAAAAAGATTAGCCAGTAATGCACACCCCAAATCATGATCTTCTCACTGTATTTCTCTAGTAGGGCACCCTCCATCTTCAGGGTTAACACGAGCAAATTAACTTCAATACACTGGAGGTTTGTGTTCACTTTCTGTTTGGACAACTGACATAAACTCAGAATTGAATCCAAGAGTCTGAAATGGGCCTGCTCCTGCTCTAAGAATAAAAGCTCTGGGAAGTTGGATTTCTTTTGCAATCTTATTTAGGTTATAAACTTTTTTTTTTTTTATTTACAAGAGGCAATAAGTAAGGCACACTTCCTACTTCTGCAATTCTAGTTTTCCCACAGATGCCTTTTACAGGAAAGGTAAATGATCCTTAGTCAAATCAGGGCACTCAACTACAGAGACCTGGACTTCAGCAAAGTTATCCTTTAGCACCTTCTGCAGAACTCCAACAAGCTCCTCTAGACTTGACGGATGAAAAGAATACTCAGCACAAGCCATCTTCCTTCTTCCTTAGGTGTGAATGAAACAAGAGGGAAGGGGGCAGGGCACAACCTTTAAAAGAATGGTGGTTTTTATTCTTCAATTTGTTAATGTGGTGTATCACACTGATTGATTTGCAGATATTGAAAAATCCTTGTATCCCTGGGATCAATCCCACTTGATCGTGGTGTATGATCCTTTTAATGTTGGATTCGGACTGCTAGTATTTTGTTGAGGATTTTTGCATCTGTGTTCCTCAGTGATATTGGACTTTTTGTGTGGTATTTTTTCAATAGTTTCAGAAAGATAGGTGTTAACTCTTCTCTAAATGTTTGATAGAATTCACTGTGAAGCTATCAGGTCCTGGACTTTTGTTTGTTGGGAGTTGTTAAATCACAGTTTCAATTTCAGTACTTGTGATTGGTCTGTTCATATTTTCTGTTTCTTCCTCGTTCAGTTTTGGGAGACTGTACTTTTCTAAGAATTTGTCCATTTCCTCTAGGTTGTCCATTTTATCAGCATATAGTTGTTTGTAGTCGTCTCTTATGACCCTTTGTATTTCTGTGGTATTGCTGTAACGTCTTTTTCATTTCTAATTTTATTGAGACCTCTCCCTTTTTTCCTTGACGAGACTGGCTAATGGTTTATCAATTTTTTATCTTCTCGAACCATTTTTATTGAGACCTCTCCCTTTTTTCCTTGACGAGACTGGCTAATGGTTTATCAATTTTTTATCTTCTCGAACCATCTTTTTGTTTCTTTGATCTTTTCTATTTTTTTTCATCTCTATTTCATTTATTCCTGCTCTGATCTTTATGATTTCTTTCCTTCTACTAACTTTAGGTTTTGTTTGTTCTTCTTTCTCTAGTTGCTTTAGGTGTTAGTTTAGGTTGTTTATTTGAAATTTTTCTTGTTTCCTGAGGTAAGATTGTGTTGCTTTAAACTTCCCTCTCAGAAAAGTTTTTCCTGCGTCCCATAGGTTTAGGATCATCATGTTTTCATTTTCATTTGTCTCTAGGAATTTTTTGATTTCCACTTTGATTTCTTCAGTGATCTATTGGTTGTTTAGTAGCATATTGTTTAGCCTCCATGTGTTTGTGTTTTTACAGTTTTTTTTCCTTGTAATTGATTTCTAATCTCATAGCACAGTGGTCAGAAAAGATGCTTGATATGATTTCAGTTTTCTTAAATTTATCAAGGCTTGCTTTATGGCACAACATGTGATCTATCCTGGAGAATGTTCCATGGGCACTTGAGATGAATATGTATTCTGCTGCTTTTGGTTGGAATGCTCTATAAATATCAATTAAGTCCACCTGGTCTGATGTATCATTTAAGGCTTGTGTTTCCTTATTGATTTTCTGTCTGGATGATCTGTCCACTGGTATAAGTGGGGTCTTAAAGTCCCGCACTATTATTGTGTTACTGTTGGTTCCTCCTTTTATGGCTGTTAGCATTTGCCTTATATATTGAGGTGCTCCTATGTTAGGTGCATATATATTTACAATTGTTCTATCTTCTTCTTGGATTGCTCCCTTGATCATTATGTAGTGTCCACCTTTGTCTCTTGTAACCATCTGTCTTTATTTTAAAGTCTATTTTGTCTGATATGGATATTGCTACTCCACCTTTCTTTCGATTTCCATTTGCATGGAATATCTTTTTCCATCCCCTCACTTTCAGTCTGTATGTGTCCCTAGATCTGAAGGGGATCTCTTGTTGACAGCATATATATGGGTCTTGTTTCTGTATCCATTCAGCTAGTGTATGTCTTTTGGTTCATTTGCATTTAAGGTAATTTGATTCATTTGCATTTAAGGTAATTTTCTTCAGTGATCTATTGGTTGTTTAGTAGCATATTGTTTAGCCTCCATGTGTTTGTGTTTTTACAGTTTTTTTTCCTTGTAATTGATTTCTAATCTCATAGCACAGTGGTCAGAAAAGATGCTTGATATGATTTCAGTTTTCTTAAATTTATCAAGGCTTGCTTTATGGCACAACATGTGATCTATCCTGGAGAATGTTCCATGGGCACTTGAGATGAATATGTATTCTGCTGCTTTTGGTTGGAATGCTCTATAAATATCAATTAAGTCCACCTGGTCTGATGTATCATTTAAGGCTTGTGTTTCCTTATTGATTTTCTGTCTGGATGATCTGTCCACTGGTATAAGTGGGGTCTTAAAGTCCCGCACTATTATTGTGTTACTGTTGGTTCCTCCTTTTATGGCTGTTAGCATTTGCCTTATATATTGAGGTGCTCCTATGTTAGGTGCATATATATTTACAATTGTTCTATCTTCTTCTTGGATTGCTCCCTTGATCATTATGTAGTGTCCACCTTTGTCTCTTGTAACCATCTGTCTTTATTTTAAAGTCTATTTTGTCTGATATGGATATTGCTACTCCACCTTTCTTTCGATTTCCATTTGCATGGAATATCTTTTTCCATCCCCTCACTTTCAGTCTGTATGTGTCCCTAGATCTGAAGGGGATCTCTTGTTGACAGCATATATATGGGTCTTGTTTCTGTATCCATTCAGCTAGTGTATGTCTTTTGGTTCATTTGCATTTAAGGTAATTTGATTCATTTGCATTTAAGGTAATTACTGATATGTATGTTCTTATTGACATTTTGTTAATTGTTTTGGGATTGTTTTGTAGTTCTCTCTTCTTCCCTTCCTCCTTATTTTTTTTTTTGCGGTATGCAGGCCTCTCACTGTTGTGGCCTCTCCCATTGCGGAGCACAGGCTCCGGATGCGCAGGCTCAGCGGCCATGGCTCACGGGCCTAGCCACTCCACGGCATGTGGGATCTTCCCGGACCGGGGCACAAACCTGTGTCCCCTGCATCGGTAGGCGGACTCAACCATTGCACCACCAGGGAAGCCCCCCTTCCTCTTTTTTTCTCTTTTGATTTGATGACTAGTGTTGTGTTTGGATTCTTTTTTGTGGGTATCTCTATTGTAGATTTTTGGTTTGTGGTTAGCATGAGGTTTTGATATAGCTGTCTATATATATACAAGATTGTTTTAAGTTGTTGGTCTCTTAATTTCAAATGTATTTCCAACATCCTGCATTTGTACCCTCTTCTCACAATTGCTGGTTTTGATAACATATTTGTGTATGGATGGTTTCCCACCTTTACTGTATGTTTGCCTTTATCAGTGAGCTCTCCCATTTGTAATTTTCTTACTTCTAGTTGTGGGCTTTTCTGCCTAGAGAAGTTCCTTTAGCATTTTTTGTAAAGCTGGTTTGGTGGTGCTGAGTTCTCTTCGCTTTTGCTTGTCTGTAAAGCTTTTGATTTCTCTGTCAAATCTGAATGAGAGCCTTGCTGGATAGAGTATTCTTGGTTGTAGTTTTTTCCGTTTCATCATTTTAAATATATCATGCTGCTCCCTTCTTTTCTGCTGAAAACTCAGCTGATAATGTTATGGGGATTCCCTTGTATGTTATTTGTTGCTTTTCCCTTGCTGCTTTTAATATTTTCTTTTTGT
>NC_041229.1:55887965-55891375 GCF_002837175.3 Physeter macrocephalus | reverse complement strand
CATATGGTCACCTTATCTTTGATAAAGGAGGGAAGGATATACAGTGGAGAAAAGACAGCCTCTTCAATAAGTGGTGCTGGGAAAACTGGACAGCTACATGTAAAAGTAGGAAATTAGAACACTCCCTAACCCCACACACAAGAATAAACTCAAAATGGGTTAAAGACCTAAATGTAAGGCCAGACACTATCAAACTCTTAGAGGAAAACATAGGCAGAACACTCTATGACATAAATCACAGCAAGATCCTTTTTGACCCACCTCCTAGAGACATGGAAATAAAAACAAAAATAAACAAATGGGACCTAATGAA
Source organism: Physeter macrocephalus (assembly GCF_002837175.3). Taxonomy (NCBI): domain Eukaryota; kingdom Metazoa; phylum Chordata; class Mammalia; order Artiodactyla; family Physeteridae; genus Physeter; species Physeter macrocephalus. Next base: position 55,891,062 of record NC_041229.1, on the reverse strand, counting down.
ACTTAAAAGCTTTTGCACAGCAAAGGAAACCATAAACAAGACCAAAAGACAACCCTCAGAATGGGAGAAAATATTTGCAAATGAAGCAACTGACAAAGGATTAATCTCCAAAATTTACAAGCGGTTGTCTTTATTTACATGCTGATGTTCACCACAGCCACTCCTTTAGTGGGGAATATTATGAAGGTTAGGATGAGACAAATGTTGTGACACCCAGAGAGCAACCAGTTCCAGCTCCAAGACCAAAACTTTTTTCCCTTTGCTCATGCCCTTGAGATGAAGGCTAGACCAAAACCATTTTCCTGAGAGCCTCCGGGATCCTCTGCACTCCTTTCTTAACCCCTCTCTACCATCAGGTCACCCTGGGGCACAGAGAGGAAGAAGAAGAAGGGGGCAAGTTGTGGCTAATTCTTCTCTGAAGACAGCCCAAAGGAGGAGAAGGACATGCTGGATGTGGTGGAAACCATCATAAAAGAGGATCATTGGGAGGATTCAACAGTAGGGGTGCTTTTCAGGTTCTGTTTCAGGAGGAGGGTCCTCCACAGAGGGAATTGTTGGTTAATCTGCCTCCAAGGTAGGCAATGCACTTTGGAGGGTGGCCTCTCTGCTGGCCTCTGAGGTGGGTGCTTGGGTGGGTTCAAAGGCCGGCTCGGTGGGCACCGGTTGTCTAACAGCATCCTAGGGAGGTATTGTTGTTTTGTTGGTTTCCTCAACAGGCTCTGGTATGATGGCTTTAGAGCCTGAGCGTTCCCTTTCACTCTTGATTAAAGTCCAGGGCTTTCCGTAACTTTCAAAGCTTCGTCTCGGAGGCTTGCACTTGGAGTTTCCGTGGGATAGAAAAGACAACACCACAGATTCCTCCAAAGTCACTTCTCGAATCTTTGCCAGTCATATGGTAAAATTCTAGTCATCTTTAAAATGTTAGCCCCTCACTTACCATCTCAGATACTTTCCCCCTAGTTCTCTCCCTATCCAGGCTTTGGGCAGACTTTTCTTTGGTCCTCAATTCATCAAGGTGCTGGAGTTTAAGAGCCTATTGTGTAAGGTTCTAACTCACCATGGAAGCCCTCAGAAGGCAGAGATTGACATTTGCTTAAAGTTCATGCATTTCACAACCACTGTTTCCGAAGCAGTTTGAATAGAAACATGAACACATCCTCCATTAGAATGGGAGCTTTTCAGGCACAGAGACTTTGTCTTGCTTGCCACCACATGTACAGTGCTCAGGAGTGTCTGTCACACAGTAGTTGCTCAAAAAATTGTGTGTTTTTTTTTTCTAACTGAATGATAGAAAAAATAGATGATGGAGACTTTCTAGTAATGAAGCTAGGAAACTGAATCTTATCAAAGACAAATTTAAAAATGGATAATATACAAAACCCAGAAAACATCTTAAAATTATCTAAGGATTACAATATACTGAGGAACTGGGGAGCAGGAATCTAGAAGAAGGTGAGAATCCAAAGAGGTAAGCCCTAAATTCAGTTATTTTTGCCCTGAGTGTAATTACAATCTTGAAAAAACAGTTGCACACATGAGCTACATTTTTTTGTCAGCTTCACAGCAGGAAGGGGATTTTTATTGCACTTGAATTGAATTTGTAGGTCAATTCCATGACAACCAATATCTACGATATTAGGTTTGCAAATTCATGACTGTGTTATGTTGCTCCATTTATCTGGGTCTTCTTTCTCTCACTAAACTTTTGTAGTTTTCAGTGACCAGTCATCTATCTTCTTTGCAAGGGCTTGCAATATTTTCCTAAAATTCCTATTTATGTTTTTATGCTGTTGTAAATGATGCTATTTCAATTTTTAAAGTTTCCAGTTATTCATTGATAATATATAGACATATAGTTGATTTTTTGTATATTGACTTGTATCCTGAGGCATTGCTTAAGTCACCAGTTCTAGTAGGTTAGTAGGTTTGTTGTTTGATTCTTTAGAATTTTTTAATGTAAATAATCATATCTGCAAATCAGGAGTTTTATTTCTTCCTTTATGCCTGTTATTTATCTTACTAAACTGCCTAGGATCTCCAGTACAACGCCAAATAGAAATGGCAGATATCCTTGCCTTATTTCTGATCTTAGAGGGAAAATACTGTTTCACTATTAAAAATTATATTGCCTGGAGGTATTTTGTAAATATCTTTCATCAGATTGAGGAAGTTTCTATTTCTAGCTTACTCAGAGCTTTGATCATAAATAGGTATTGCATTTTGTCAAATATGCTTTTTCTACTTTATTAATATGGTAGATTAATTTGATTAATTTTCAAATGATATATTTATCTTGCACTGCTGGGATAAATCTCACTTGCTCCGGATGTTTTGTCCTTTTTACATACTGATGGATTCAATCTGCTAATATCTTGTTCAGGATTTTAATGTCTAAGTTCATGAATGATACTGATCTGTAAATTTAGTCCTTGTCAGACATTTTTTATAAGAGATTATTGCTGGCCTCAAAGAATCAGCTAGGAAATGTTCCTTCCTCTGCTTTTTTTTTGAGTTGGTATAAAATTGGTATTATTTCTTAAATATTTGATTAACCAGTAAAACTCACTGGGCCGGGACTTTTCTTCGTGGTGAAGTTTTTGACACACAGATTTGAATCTGATAGTGGGTTATTACAAATTTCTATCTCTTCTTCTCTCAGTTCTGATAAGTTGTACATTTCAAGGTATTTGTATACTTCATTTAAATTGTCAAATTTAATAGCTTAAAAATGTTTATAATTTTCATTTTAATTTCTAGGATGTGGAGAGATAGTCCCTCTTTCATTAATCATTCATAATATTGGCACTCAATCTCTCTCTCTCATTCATTTTACTAAGAGTTTATCAATTTTATTTATCTTTCCTAAGAATTAACTTTTCATTTAAAAATTTTTCTCTGTTGTTTTATCTTTTCTATTTCATTGCTCCTATCATTCTTATTTCCTTCCTTTTACTTAGAGAAAAATTTACTTACCTCTTTTAGATTGGTTTAATATTGATTAAGTTTCTACCTTAACAATCTTCTTTCTAACATTTTTTTTTTTTTTTTTTTTTTTTTCGTTACGCGGGCTTCTCACGCCGGTGGCCTCTCCCGTTGC
>NC_041229.1:55886006-55887880 GCF_002837175.3 Physeter macrocephalus | reverse complement strand
CACGGGCCCAGCCGCTCCGCGGCATGTGGGATCTTCCTGGACCGGGGCACGAACCCGTGTCCCCTGCATCGGCAGGCGGACTCTCAACCACTGCGCCACCAGGGAAGCCCTTCTTTCTAACATTTAAAGTTACAAATTTCCCTCTAAGCTGTGCTTTAAGCTGTACCCCACAAATTTTGCTTTTGTATATGCAGTATCCTTTAAAAATATGTTTTCCCATTTCCCTTGTGATTAATGCTTTGATCAATGAAATGTTTAGAAATACATTAATTTTCAGTAGAGGATTATCTAGATATTATTTGTTTCTAATTTAATTTCTTTTGTGGTCACAGAACAAACTGGGTGATTTTGGTTTTTTGAAATTTAACAATGACACAGTTTACATCTTCTTATTTTTGGCATCCCTAACTAATTGTAATTTTAGTCATTTTTAAAAATAATAGATCTTTATTGAAGTATAATTGCTTCGCAATACTGTGTTAGTTTCTGTTGTACAACAAAGTGAATCAGCCATGTGCATACATATATCACCATATCCCCCTTTTTTTCTCAAACATCTTTATTGGAGTATAATTGCTTTACAATCGTGTGTTAGTTTCTGCTTTATAACAAAGTGAATCAGTTATACATATAAACATGTTCCCATATCTCTTCCCTCTTGCGTCTCCCTCCCTCCCACCCTCCCTATCCCACCCCCCATCCCACCCCTCTAGGTGGTCACAAAGCACCGAGCTGATCTCCCTGTCCTATGAAGCTGCTTCCCACTAGCTATCTATTTTACATTTGGTAGTGTATATATGTCCATGCTACTCTCTCACTTTGTCCCAGCTTAACTTTCCTCCTTCCCATGTCCTCAAGTTCATTCTCTATGTCTGAATCTTTATTCCAGTCTTGCCCCTAGGTTCTTCATAACCATTTTTTTTGGATTCCATATATATGTGTTAGCATTCGGTATTTGTTTTTCTCTTTCTGACTTACTTCACTCTCTATGACAGACTCTAGGTCCATCCACCTCACTACAAATAACTCATTTTCATTTCTTTTTATGGCTGAGTAATATTCTATTGTATATATGTGCCACATCTTCTTTATCCATTCATCTGTTGATGGACACTTAGGTTGCTTCCATGTCCTGGCATGGTAGTTCTATTTTTAGTTTTTTAAGGAACCTCCATACTGTTCTCCATAGTGGCTGTATCAATTTACATTCCCACCAACAGTGCAAGAGGGTTCCCTTTTCTCCACACCCTCTCCAGCATTTACTGTTTGTAGATTTTTTGATGATGGCCATTCTGACTGGTGTGAGGTGATACCTCATTGTAGTTTTGATTTGCATTTCTCTAATGATTAGTGATGTTGAGCATCATTTCATATGTTTGTTGGGAATCTGTATATCTTCTTTGGAGAAAGTCTATTTAGGTCTTCTGCCCACCTTTGGATTGGGTTGTTTGTTTTTTTGATATTGAGCTGCATGAGCTGCTTGTAAATTTTGGAGATTAATTCTTTGTCAGTTGCTTCATTTCCAACTATTTTCTCCCATTCTGAGGGTTACCTTTTCGTCTTCTTTATGGTTTCCTGTGCTCTGCAAAAGCTTTTAAGTTTCATTAGGTCCCATTTGCTTATTTTTGTTTTTATTTCCATTCCTCTAGGAGGTGGGTCAAAAAGGATCTTGCTGTGATTTATGTCATAGAGTGTTCTGCCTGTTTTCCTCTAAGAGTTTGATAGTGTCTGGCCTTAGTTTAGGTCTTTAATCCATTTGGAGTTTATTTTTGTGTATGGTGTTAGGGAGTGTTCTAATTTCATTCTTTTACATGTAGCTGTCCAGTTTTCCCAGCACCACTTATTGAAGAGGCTATCTTTTCTCCACTGTATAT
>NC_041229.1:55885305-55885689 GCF_002837175.3 Physeter macrocephalus | reverse complement strand
ACAATCTAAGAACATGGTATATCTCTCCATCTGTTTGTATTATCTTTAATTTCTTTCATCAGTGTCTTATAGTTTTCTGCATACAGGTCTTTGTCTCCTTAGGTAGGTTTATTCCTAGATATTTTATTCTTTTTGTTGCAGTGGTAAATGGAAGTGTTTCCTTAATTTCTCTTTCAGATTTTTCATTATTAGTATATAGGAATGCAAGAGATTTCTGTGCATTAACTTTGTATCCTGCTACTTTACCAAAATCATTGATTAGCTCTACTAATTTTCTGGTAGCATCTTTAGGATTCTCTATGCATAGTATCATGTCATCTGCAAACAGTGACAGCTTTACTTCTTCTTTTCCGATTCGGATTCCTTTTATTTATTTTTCTTCTC
>NC_041229.1:55783929-55884358 GCF_002837175.3 Physeter macrocephalus | reverse complement strand
TGGAAAGATTTTTAATTAAAGTTTCAATTTCATTACTGTGATTGGTCTGTTAATATTTTCTATTTCTTCCTGGTTCAGTCTCAAAAGGTTGTGCATTTCTAAGAATTTGTTTCTTCCAGGTTGTCCACTTTATTTGCATATAGTTGCTTGTAGTAATCTCTCATGATCCTTTGTATTTCTGCAGTGTCAGTTGTTACATCTCCTTTTTCATTTCTAATTCTATTGATTTGAGTCTTCTCCCTTTTATTCTTGATGAGTCTGGCTAATGGTTTATCAATTTTATTTATCTTCTCAAAGAACCAGCTTTTAGTTTTATTGATCTTTGCTATTGTTTCCTTCATTTCTTTTTCATTTATTTCTGATCTGATCTTTATGATTTCTTTCCTTCTGCTAAATTTGGGGTTTTTTTGTTCTTCTTTCTCTAGTTGCTTTAGGTGCAAAGTTAGGTTGTTTATACGAGATGTTTCCTGTTTCTTAAGGTGGGATTGTATTGCTATAAACTTCCCTCTTAGAACTGCTTTTGCTGCATCCCATAGGTTTTGGGTCGTCGTGTCTCCATTGTCATTTGTTTCTAAGTATTTTTTGATTTCCTCTTTGATTTCTTCAGTGATCACTTCGTTATTAAGTAGTGTATTGTTTAGTCTCCATGTGTTTGTATTTTTTACAGATCTTTTCCTGTAATTGATATCTAGTCTCATAGCGTTGTGGTCAGAATAGATACTTGATATGATTTCAATTTTCTTAAATTTGCCAATGCTAGATTTGTGACCCAATATATGATCTATCCTGGAGAATGTTCCGTGAGCACTTGAGAAAAATGTGTATTCTTTTGTTTTTGGATGGAATGTCCTATAAATATCAATTAAGTCCATCTTGTGTAATGTATCATTTAAAGCTTGTGTTTCCTTATTTATTTTCATTTTGGATGATCTGTCCATTGGTGAAAGTGGGGTGTTAAAGTCCCCTACTATGATTGTGTTACTGTTGATTTCCCCTTTTATGGCTGTTAGCATTTGCCTTATGTATTCAGGTGCTCCTATGTTGGCTGCATAAATATTTAGAATTGTTATATCTTCTTCTTGGATTGATCCCTTGATCATTTTGTAGTGTTCTTCTTTGTCTCTTAATTTTAGTCATTTTTACCACTTTGTTTTTTAGTCTTCATACTTGCTTTATAAGTGACCCATCTACTACCTTCATTATATATATACATTTTCCAGTGAGATTTTTACTTTTGTACACTTCCTTATCATCAATTAGTGCCATTCCTTTTTAGCTAAAATAATTCCTTTTTACATTTCTTGTAGAACTGGTTTAGTGGTGATGAACTCCTCTAGCTTTTGTTTACCTGGGAAACTCTTGATCTCTCCTTCAATTCTGAATGGTAACCTTGCTGGGTACAGAATTCTTGGTTGGAAGTTTTTTCCTTTCAACACTTTCAATATATCATGCCTATCCCTTCTGGCCTGTAAAGTTTTTGCTAAAAAAATCTACTGATAGCCTTATGGGGTTTCACTTATATGTAACAAGCTGATTTTTGCTTGCTTCTTTTAGGATTCTCTCTTTACCATTTTAATTGTAATGTGTCTTGGTATGTGTCTTTTGGGGTTCATCTTATTTGGAACTCTCTGGGCTTCCTGAATCTGGAGGTCTGTTGTCTTTCCCAGATTAGTAAAGTGTTTGTCCACTTTTTCATCATTTAATTTTTCTGGCCCTTTCCCTCCTCTCCTTCTGGAGGCCCTATACACTTGATGCTGTCCCAAATGTCCCATAATGTATCTCCCGTTTGTAAACTTCTTTTTTTCATTTTGCTGCTCTGTCTGGGTGAGTTCCATTGTTTTGTCTTCCAGCTCACTGATTTATTCTTCTACCTCATCCAGTCTGCTGTTGAACCCTTCTAATGTATTTTTCAGTTCAGTTATAACTACTGTTTGGTACTTTCTTATACTTTCTATCTTTCTGTTGAAGTTTACACCATGTTCATCCATTTTTTTGCTTGAGATGGGTGATCATATTTATGACCATTAATTTTAACTCTTTATCAGGTAGATTGATCATCTCTGCTTCAGTCAGTTCTTTTTCTGAGGTTTTGTCTTGTTCTTTTGATTGGAATATATTTCTCTGTATCCTCATTTTGCCTAATTCTCTGTTTGTATCTATATATTAGGTAACTCAGTGATCTCTTCCATATGTTTTATAGCTTGTCATGTGGTCTATTTTGGCAAATATCCCATGTACATTTGAAAATGTATATTCTGCCACTGTTGAGTATAACATTTTCTGTCAGTTAGGTCAAGTTGGCTGAAAGTATTCAGACTTCTATATCCTTTCTGATTTTATTTTTTGTGTGTTTAGTTGTTCTTTCAGGTAATGAGAGAGGAATGTTAAAATCTCCAAGTATGATTTTTCTCATTTTTTTAATGTATTTTGAAGCTCTATTAAGTATATAATTTATAGTGCCTTCCTGATATATCGATCATTTTATCACTATGAAATCTTTGTTTCTAGTAATGCTCCATGTTTTGAAGTTTTTCAGATATTATTTCTTATGCTTATTGTTTGCATGGCATATTATTTTCCATCCTTTCAGTTTTAATCTACCTGTGTTTTTGTATTTTAAGTATTTCTTTTGTAGACAGCATATGGTTGTGTCCTGCTTTCTTCTATCCAGTCTGACAATCTCTACTCCTGTTTTAAGAATTTCATTCATTTATGTTTAATGTAATTAATAAAATAGTTGAATTTATGACTACCATGTTTCAACTTGTTTTCTATCTGTTTTGTGTATTATTTTGCTTCCTTTGTTCTTTTTTTTTACTGAATCCATCTGCTACAAGAGATATTCTCTTGCTGGCTTTGAAGAAGTAAGATGTCATGCTGTGAGAGAACCATATGGCTAGGACCTGAAAGTAGTCTCTAGGATCTTAGAGCAAAACTCTTCCACGAGTGATTAAGAAAACATGGATGGCTCCATTATTACAATTGTAAGGAACTAAATTTTGCCAACAACCAATGAGCTTGGAAGAGGCCTCTAAGTCTCAGATGAGATTGTAGCCCAGGCCAACACCTTGATGTTAGCCTGGTGAGGTTCTATGCAGAGGACCCAGCAAAACCATGCCTGGACCCCTGGCCCACAGAAACTGTAAGCTGATAAATTTGCATTGTTTTGAGCTGCAAGGTTTGTGGTAATTTGTTACAAAGCAATTAAAAACTAACCATATGGTAATAGAATATATCCAAAATGAAGCACAAAATTAAATAGGCTAAAAATAAACAGTCTTGGTAACCCATGGGATAATATGAAACCACCTAACATCTATGTAACTGGAATCCCAGAAAGAGACTAGTGGCAGAAAAAATTTGAAAAATACAGACTGAAAATTTATACTCTTACTGATCCAAGAAGTTTAGCAAACCCTAAGCAGATAGACACACTCATATACACTAAGGTAAACCATAATCAAATTACTGAGAACCAGTGATAAAAGGAACAATCTTAAAAAACAGCCAGAGAAAAAGGACATATTACAAGTAGAGGAACAATGATAAAAAAAATGGAAGACTTTTTTGGAAGACTTTTCATAAGAAACTACAAGAGACAGAAGACAAATAATCAACTTCTTTAAAGGGCTGAAAAATACATCCTAAAGCTAGAGAGGTGGCAGCAGCAGTACATGCCCATCCCAGAGGTGGTGGTGGTGCAAGATGTGACACTGTGCTTAGTGTTGGAGGCTATATTCTCCCAACCTGACTGGATCTGGGCTGTGGTTCTTGCTTCTTTACAGTCTTCCTTGTTCCTTCCCTGATTCTAAACTTGGTCCTTCACATTCTAGGTGTCTCTTGGAGGTACTCAACAGTCTTTCTATAAATTTATGTAGATCAGGCAAAACTGGTTTTTGTAAATGGGCAACTGAAAACTCTTAAAAACAGGAAAAATTCTTATTTTTTACTCACCTTATTTTCTTCTCATTTCAACCTGGTGGAAAGTTGGGGTCAAGTAAACTGTGTACTTTTCTAAGGCATTATAGCCACTTCCTTCATTCAGATTTAAACAGTTCTTTAAACTGTCCTTCAAAACTTCTCTCCCATCCATGCTTTCCTCATCATTTCTATACTCTTTTTATTTCTTGGCTAGGTTACTGTTATGGGCTGAATTGTGTACCACACAAATTCATATGTTGAAGCCCTAAGCACCAGCACTTCAATATGTGACTAATTTAGGAGTTAAGGCCTTTAAAGACATGATTTAAATGAGGCCATTTGGGTGAGTTCTGATCCAGTCTGTGCAGAGAAGAGAAAATTTGGAGACATAGAGGACACGGGGTTTCTGTGTGCACAGAAGAAAGGCTGTGTGAAGGCACAGCAAGAAAGTGGCTATCTACAAGCCAAGGCCTCAGAAGAAACCAAACCTGCTGACACATTGATTTTGCACCTCTAGCCTCCAGAACTGTGAGAAAATCAATTTCTTTTGTTGAAGCCACCCAGTGTGTGGTATTTTGTTACGGCAGCCCTAGTTTGCTAATATAACTACTAAAAATCATAAGGTGGCTGGAACACAGCCTTCAGTCTCACCAGCCAGCAGAGTGATCTTTTAAAAATACATATAATTCAGAGTTACTGGAAATCTCTCTATACCTTAAGAAATTTGGGTCAGCTTGGTTAAAACGTTCAGTTTTACAGTAGGAAAGACCATTGCTCTTCAAATTTCTGAACTTATTTTTTCATGGTCCCTGTGGATCCATTCCTGCAACTCTAAGTAATGCATGTGTTCAACCCTCCACCAGCTGGTATAGAACATCTCATGATCTTCACCACTGTACACAATAAAAATTCATGATTTTGTGATCATACCAACTTAAGGCTCCAAGAGCTATGGGAGGAAACTGTATCATGTACTGCAGGGTCCTCTGCCTCCTAACTGGTTTTCCCTTTGACATTGCACTGGCTTCCCAAACCAGTAACTCACTGTGTGATTATCTCCACAACCTCCTGAATAATAAACTCTAGCTTCCCTTCCCTTACTGAACCTATCTCACTTACTTAGCCCTGAGTTATTCTGCTGAATAATAAGTTATTCTGCTATTCTATCCCTTTACACAGAAGTCTAACCATATTGCTCCCTTGTTTGAAACTCATTTGCCATTTCCTGATTGCTTATATGCAGAGCCTAGATGCTAGTCCAGCATTCCAGGATCTCTGCAATTTTCTCCTTCCACCTTCCAACATACATCACCCACAACTGAAGCCACATAAATCACATTCAGCCTTGACAAGCATGGCAGCTTCTCTGTCCTGGACCTAGGTGCTTGGCCCAAAGATGTCAACTGCTATACTTTTGCTTGCTTCCTCACTGCTCTCTGTAGGCCAGAACCTCTGTTCTCTTGGGCCACTCTCCATAGACTGCTTTCAGGTACTTCAGTCTCACAGTACCTAGCACAAAGTGGGTACTCAATAACTATGATGAATGAATATATGAACAAGTGACCTAATAAACACCCATGTTCAAAATCTTCCAAAGTCTCAATGCTTAGAGGATAAAGTCCACAATGAATCCTATTGTCAAGGGCCCCCCAGAATCTGTGCCCAGGCTACTTTTCCCAACTTCTCACTGGTTCCCACCCCCTGATTTTAGATTCCTTCAACTCTTGTCAGAAACATTAAAGGCAGGCCCTGTATCCTGGAGGCAATGGGTAGGGATGAAGAAATGGGAGAGGGCTAGGCCTCTGACTTTACCTGTGTAACTGGTGATACCTTTGAAGATTTTTTCACTTTGGCTCTCTCTCCACCTGGAAGGAAGCAGACCATCCATGAGCCTCACAGACCTCTTCCAAAAATGACAATAATTCAGGCAGTGGTCAGAAAAGAACATTATACATTCAAATTCTACCTTAAGCAGAAGGTTTGTAGTTTCCCCCTTTAAAGGATGACTCAAATGAGGAAATGATGGGCATGATGAGGTCTAAACAACCATGGTCTCTTCTAGCTAAAATTCTTCTAACAGATGTCCTCTCTCCCACCCTGAACCTTGCAATCTTGAAGCATTTTCCCTCAAGAATTCTCAAATGTCATTTTCTTGGACAGATAAAAAGATTATGGTCTGGAAAGGGACAATGATTTTCTCAGGGTCACCCAGAAACTAAGGGAAAAGCCAGGACTAAAACCCAGGCTTTCCAGAGTGTGAACTTGCTCTTTACACAGCACCCCGCTATGTCCCCTGTTGTGGAAGGTGGGAAGATTTGGAGGCATTTGTTCTGAACAACCTTCAACCTCTGTCCTCTCCCAACTGATCCACGCTGAATCTGTAGAAACAGGCTTTGATTGAGCTTTAGTGAGAATCTTTATCCTTAGAATATGGTCTTGTATTGAGGAAGTAGAAGGGGTGTGAGGAGCTGCAGGGAGCATGAAAAGAAATAGGAAGTTCGGATGATAAAATCCTATATCCCTGAGAATTCACCATATGGGATTATGGGACAAATGTAACTGTTTTTTTCTCAAACTTCCATAAAACCATTTACATTTTTATTTTGGGAAAAAATCATTTACATTTACAAATATATGCTTACCAATGAATATATGACAACAATGAAAACTGCAGAAAGAATCCATGAGAATCCACATGAACATATAGAAATTTGGTGTCTGAAAAACAGAAAACACAGTTATATGACTTTATAGCTGGAAGGGATTTTAGATCATGTGGGTCAAGTCCCTTGTTAGACTGCCACGGATGGAGCAGTGGCAGACTAGGCAGAGGAACCTTGATTGATGGGGTTGGTCTCAAACACAGAGAGTACCTGCTACTATCCTAACAATCCCCCTTTACATGTGTCGAGGGCTCTACAAGGGATAAAACACTTCACACACTTCATCTCCCTGGACCCTCAAGACAGAGGTCTGAGGGAGTCCCAGAAATGTCACATAGCAAATCTATTCTGGACCCAGGACTACAGGTCAAGTTTCTTGACTTCCAGTGCTCTGTTTTCATGGCATGGCTTCCCAAACCTGGCTGTGCATCCAAATCTACCTGAGCAGCTTTTAGTAATACAGGTTCCTGGGCCTCACTACAGACTCAGGAATTCGAATTTCTGCATTTTTAACAAGCTCCTCAGGAACAAGAAACCAGTCTGTGAACTAGCATTTATGACTCATTCTCCTAAATCATCATGCTTCAAATAAGAATGTTGAAATTATAATTCTTAATGAACATGCCCACTTCTCTAGGCTCCTTACCTGAATCACTCCATTTCACAGAGCTCCATCTTCTAAGTTCTATTGTGTACGTTTTTTAATTGCCTGGTTTGACCCTCCCTTTCTACCTTCCTTATTCCACCTCCAATATTACTTGATGGTACTGGGTCTGGCATTTTTATTCTTTCTTATGCCATTTCCATCCTATCCCAAGGTCTTTCCTTGGACTGATTTAATAATGATAATAATAAGAATAACAACAACATGAATGATGATGATAATAATGGGAACAACAACTAACATTAATAAGTATTTTTAGGAGCTAAGCAAGTGTTTTAAGCACATTAAGGGTATTTTCATAGCTAATCCTCACAACAGATCTAGTAGGCATGTATAATAGAAGGTTTTAACCAACTTCCACTAAGGTGAGGCTCCTAATTCCCTCTGGGAAACTGACTGGCTGATGCCTTGGCCTGCTCCAGGATGCCCACCATGTGAGCTGTACAGTCACCAAGAATCAGTTGTTCTTATTGTCCATATGGCTTAGGACAGCCGTACTTGTTATAATTGTTCAGCGTTAATAATGTTAACTTAAATCTGTACAATCTGAGTTTAAAAAGTATGGCATTTTCAAGGAAACTAAGTCAATGCTTCGAAAAACTTGATGATGACAGAACAGGTCATTAAAAAATAAGCTGCAATTTAATTTGGTGTGAGTAACACACTAAGATTCTGGGGGTGGATTATAAAAATCTGCGTGGATTCCTCATTCTCCAAATGACTTTAAGTTCTTGTGCATTAAGAAAACAAAACTTAGAAATCATAGCTGGTGTATTGGGAAGTATACATAAGCAACAGAATACAAAATTCAACCAGCTGAAATACTCTCAAAGGAAAGACCTTGAGGCTATGTCAAATGGTGAATTACCTAGTTTCATTTTTTTTTTTTTACAAGTAGGTGTCCAGTTTTCCTAGCACCATTTATCGAAGAGACTGTCTTTTCTCCACTATATAGTCTTGCCTCTTTGGCATAGATTAATTGACCATAGGTGTGTGGGTTTATTTCTGGGCTTTCTATCCTGTTCCATTGATCTATATTTCTGTTTTTGTGCCAGTACCAAACTCTTTTGATGACTGTAGCTTTGTAGTATAGTCTGAAGCCCAGGAGCCTAATTCCACCAGCTCCGTTTTTCTTTCTCAAGATGCTTTGGCTATTCAGGGTCTACTGTGTCTCCATAAAAATTTTAAGATTTTTTTTTATCTGGTTCTGTGAAAAATGCCATTGGTAATTTGATAGGGATTGTATTGAATCTGTAGATTGCCTTGGGTAGTACATTTTAGCCATATTGATTCATCCAATCTGAGAACATGGTATATCTTTCCATCTGTTTGTGAGGTCTTTGATTTCTTTCATCAGCATCTTATAGTTTTCAGAGTACAGATCTTTTGTCTCCTCAGGTAGGTTTATTCCTAGGTATTTTATTCTGTTTGATGCAATGGTAAATAGGATTGTTTCTTGAATTTCTCTTTCAGATCTTTTGCTGTTAGTGTATAGAAATGCAAGAGATTTCTGTGATTTAACTTTGTAACCTGCAACTTTACCAAATTCACTGATGAGCTCTAATAGTTTTCTGGTAGCATCTTTAGGATTTTCTGTGTTTAGTAACATGTCATCTTCAAACAGTGACAGTTTTACTTCTTCTTTTCCAATTTGGATTCCTTTTTCTTCCCTGATTGTCGTGGCTAAAACTTCTAAAACTATGTTGAATAATAGTGGTGAGAGTGGGCAACCTTGTCTTGTTCCTGATCTTAGAGAAATGATTTTAGCTCTTCACCACTGAGTACGATGTTAGCTGTAAGTTTGTCATATATAAGCTTTATTATGTTGAGGTATGTTCCCTCTATGCCCACTTTCTGGAGAGTTTTTATCATAAATTGGTGTTGAATTTTGTCAACAGCTTTTTCTGCATCTGTTGAGATGACCATATGGTTTTTATTCTTCAATTTGTTGATATGGTGTATCTCAATGACTGATTTGCGGATATTGAAAAATCCTTGCATCCTTTCAATAAATCCCACTTGATCATGGTGTATGATCCTTTTAATGTGTTGTTGGATTTGGTTTGCTAGTATTTTGTTGAGGATTTCTGCATCTATGTTCATCAGTGACAGTGGCATGTAATTTTCTTTTTTTGTGACATCTTTGTCTGGTTTTGGTATCAGGGTGATGGTGGTCTCATAGAATGAGTTTGGGAGTGTTCCCCCCTCTGCAACTTTTTGGAAGTTTGAGAAGGGAAGGTGTTATCTCTTCTCTAAATGTTTGATAGAATTTGCCTGTGAAGCCACCTGGTCCTGGACTTTTGTTTGTTGGAAGATTTTTAATCACAGTTTCAATTTCATTACTTGTGATTTGTCTGCTCATATTTTCTATTTCTTCCTGGTTCAGTCTGGGGAGATTTTACCTTTCTAAGAATTTGTCCATTTCTTCTAGGTTGTCCAATTTATTGTCATACAGTTGCCTGTAGTAGTCTCTTATGATCATTTGTATTTCTGTGGTGTCCATTTTAACTTCTCCTCTTTATTTCTAATTTTATTGATTTGAGCCCTGTCCCTTTTTTCTTGATGAGTCTGGCTGAAGGTTTATCAATTTTGTTTACTTCTTCTTCTTCTTCTTCAAAAAAACAGGCTTTAGTTTCACTGATCATTTCTATTGTTTTCTTCATCTCTATTTCATTTGTTTGTACTCTGATCTTTATGTTTTCTTTCCTTCTGCTAACTTTGGGTTTTGTTTGTTCTTTCTCTATTTGCTTTAGGTGTAAGTTTAGGTTGTTTATTTGTCATTTTTCTTGTTTCCTGATGTAAGATTGTATTGCTATGAACTTCCCTCTTAGAACTGCTTTTGCTGTGTCCCATAGGTTTTGGATCATTGTGCTTTCATTTTCATTTGCCTTTAGGTATTTTTTGATTTCTTCAGTGATCCATTGGTTGTTTAGTAGCATATTGCTTAGCCTCCACGTGTTTTTGTTTTTTTACAGATTTTTTTCTTGTAGTTGGTTTCTAATCTCATAGTGTTATGGTCAGGAAAGATGCTTGATATAATTTCAATTTTCTTAAATTTACCAAGGCTCACTTTGTGGCCCAGCATGTGCTCAGTCCTGGAGAATGTTCCATGTGCACTTGAGAAGAATGTGTATTCTGCTGCTTTGGGATGGAATGCTCTATATATATCAGTTAAGTCCATCTGGTCTAATGTGTGACTTAAGACCTGTGTTTCCTTATTAATTTTCTGTCTGAATGATCAGTCCATTGATGAAAGTGGGGTGTTAAAGTCCCCCACTATTATTGTGTCACTGTCAGTTTCTCCCTTTATGGTTGTTAGTATTTGCCTTACATATTGAGGTGCTGTTATGTTAGGTGCATATATATTTACAATTGTTATATCATCTTCTTGGATTGTTGCCTTATTATGTAGTGTCCTTCTTTGTCCCTTGTAAGAGTCTTTATTTTAAAGTCTATTTTGTCTGATATGTGTATTCCTAGTCCAGTTTTCTTTTGATTTCCATTTGCATGGAATACTTTTTTCCACTCCCTCATTTTCAGTCTGTATGTTTCCCTAGATCTGCAGTGGGTCTCTTGTAGATAGCATACATACAGGTCCTGTTTTGATATCCATTCGGCCAGGCTATGTCTTTTGGTTGGAGCATTTAATCCATTTACGTTTAAGGTAATTATCGATATGTATGTTCTTACTGCCATTTAAAAAATTGTTTCAGATTTGTTTTTGTAGGTCTTTTTTCTTCCCTTCCTCTTTTTTTTCTCTTCTCTTGTGATTTGATGACTAATTTTAGTGTTCTGTTTGGATTCTTTTTTCTTTTTGTGTGTGTATCTATTGTAGATTTTTAGTTTGCAGTAACCATGGCGTTTTGATATAGCTCTATATATAAACAAGACTGTTTTAAGTTGCCGGTCTTTTAATTTCAAATGCATTTCCAATATCCTGCATTTGTGCTCTCCTCTTCTCACAATTGCTGGTTTTGGTATCATATTTCTGTGCAGATGATTTCCTACCTTTACTGTATGTTTGCCTTTACTAGTGAGCTTTTCCATTAGTAATTTTCCTGTTTCTATTTGTGGCTTTTCTTTTTCTGCTTAGAGAAGTTCCTTTAGCATTTGTTGCAAAGCTGGTCTGCTGGTGTTGAATTCTCTTAGCTTTTGTTTGTCTGTAAAGCTTTTGCTTTCTCCATCGAATCTGAGTTAGAGCATTACTGGGTAGAGTGTTCTCCCTATGTTTTCCTCTAAGAGTTTTATAGTATCCAGCCTTACATTTATGTCTTTAATCCATTTTGAGTTTATTTTTCTGTTATATTGTTTATAAAAATGATCACATTATTCCTTTCAAAATGCAGGCCTGTATCAAATGTGACTTTGCTGTTCCTTTCCTTCAAGAGGTAAAGTCTGCTTCTCCCCTGCCCCACCTTGAATCTGGACTTGACCATGTGATTATCTTTGGCCAATGGAACATTAGCAAACATCACACTGGGAGATCCTTGAAAACGCATGTGCATTGGGGCTTGTCCTCTCTTGCTGCTGGGAACCCAATGCCACCAGGTGAACATACACAAGCTGGCGTCCTTGAGGATGAATGACCAAATGAAGAGAGACCACAGTCATCCCAGATAAGACCCTAGACATATGGATGAGGCCACCCTAGACCACCTGGTCCAGCCAAACTGGCTTAGACCAGAGAAACAACTCAGCCATCATGCAGAATGTGACAAACAAATATTTGTTAAAGTCACTAAATATTAGGTAGTTATTTTAAACATAGTAAAATGCTAATAGACTGTGTATAATTTATTTCACAATTTCCTGTTTTAACTTTTCCAATTAACAGACCACTAAGCAGACCCAATTGTGTTAGATAAAATTGCTTCTATTATACTATTTTTATCTCCAATTTACAAATAAACAAACTGAGACCCAGACAGGTTAACGAACGTTTCCAAGTTCACACAATAAGTGGTAGAGCCAAGATTTGAATCTGCATATTCTAACCCAGAGTGTGGGCTGCTTAGGAAAGCCCTTGGGATACTGGCCCCACCTCCCTGAGCAAAGTGACCTTGGGCGCTTTAAACTTCCTTCTTACATTCTTTTACAATCTTTGAATTTTGAATCACATGAATTTATTATCAATTTAAATATTATCAATTCAAGTATTAAACTGAAAAGTTTTCCTAAATAAAGTTTTATTTAATATATCCAAAGGGACAATTTTGAGACATTACTGATTTGGGGGATAGGATTATGGAGGATGGATTGCTTTCTAATTTATAGTTTTTGTAATGATTGAATTTTATATAATGAACAAGGTTACTTTTCAATTTTAAAAAACAAAAACGTCAGAAAATTATATAGTACATACATGAAGTGGAATAGTATGGGGACAGACAAGTGGAGAGGCTTCACATATACCAAGGTTTTCTTGAGGGTCATCTGCAGAAAGCTGCCCAAGCCACCAAGAAAGAAGGGGTAAGCAATTTTACACTGCCACCAGAGGGCCTCAGTGCAGTACTGGCCCTATGAGATTGTGCCCTTGGACTTGATCGCCTTTTACCTGTTTCTGACCCTGAGCAAGTCAGAAACAAGGGCCAGTGAGGCTGGAGGTATGGAGAAGGCAACCTGAAATATTTAGCCTTCTCACGTAGGTTTCTCTGCCTAAAGCTTTAACTGTCAAGGCAGTTTAGAGTTTGGGTTATTATTCTGGACTAGAAATTTGATCATGAATTGAGGCTTTTTGGTGACAAAACGGTACTTTACTGTTTGTTGTTTTTTTTTTTTTTGCGGTACGTGGGCCTCTCACTGTTATGGCCTCTCCCGTTGCGGAGCACAGGCTCCGGACGCGCAGGCTCAGCAGCCATGGCTCACGGGCTAGCTGCTTCGCAGCATGTGGGATCCTCCCGGACCGGGGCACGAACCTGTGTCCCCTGCATCGGCAGGCGGACTCTCAACCACTGCACCACCAGGGAAGCCCAAAACGGTACTTTAAAAATTTAAGTAAGAGTGACTAGAGAAGCTATGGGATCTGAGTGAGACCTCATTCAGAGGCAGGGAAAAACCTAGCTCACAGAGCAGTTTAAAAAGTCAGTAAAGAGAAATTAAGCTGTTTTCTGTTGTAGGCTATTGTGTCCAACTTGGTCATCCTACTCTACACAAAAAGAAAGTAAGGAAGCAATCCAAGGCTAATAGGGATGTAAAAAAAAAAAAAGAAAGAAATTTTGGAGGACAGAAGGTAGTGGGCCCACATATTCAACGTGTTAAAAGAAAAACCTGTCAACCAAGATACTTATACTCAGCAAAACCTGTCTTTTAAAAATAAGGGGGTTATAGGGGGAAAAATATGACTCCATATTAGATTTGTTTCTTTTACTTTAACCTTTGTATTCTGTTGCTTTTGCTACAAGTTCAGAATGTTGCCTATAGCCTGAAATATATAGGATAGCCCATTCTCAAGGCTCTAACCTTTAAAGGTATAACACTTTTCCATCTATATGGAGAAAAAAAGTTATGGAACAGAGAATAACATGTCTTGTTGGAGGTTTTCAGGAACATCGTGATCTGACCTATGTGGACAGTTGCAAGAACAACGGATTCCTATACCAAGAAGTTTGCAACAACCAACAACACCCTCTCTCCTTTTAGTACAAAAGCAGCCTAAATTCTAACGTGGGTAAGATGGTTCTTTGGGACACTATTCCACCATATTCTTAGCCTGCTGGCTTTCCAAACAAAGTTGCTATTCCTTGCACCAACAACTGTCATGTGACAAGCAGGATGAACTCGGACTTGATAACAAACTTTGGTGAATCCATCCAGGATCCTTGCTGCTCATGGCCAGCTGCCCCCCGCTTGGAAATTATTGGGTAAGGCCCTAGCAGCTGCCGGGACCACTTGTCCTGAGGATCTTCCATATGAAATTCCCCAAAGTGGCACTGGCTGTGCCAGCACTTGTCAGCTGGAGCAAGGAATCGACATCTGGAAGCCAACGGGCTCCATACAGTAGGGTAAGTTGCTCCAGTGTGTACAGCCAGAAACTTTTCTCTGTTTGGGGCTTTGTTTCTCAGGAATAAGTCAATTTGTTTTGTATTTGAGTGGGGTACCCTGTTAGAGAGAGGAAATAGTTGCTGATTCTTATCTGATTTGTGAACGGGTTCATTTGTTTCTTTGAATGCTAGCTTCTGTGTGTACCATTTGTTTTGTTTGTCTTATATTTCTGTCTTTAAAAAATGGGGCATGTTTCAACTATTACTAAAGAAAGTCCTCTGGGGCCTATTTTGAATAAGTGGTCTGATTACAGCTATGAACCCATGACTAAGAGAAAGATAATATTCTATTGTAACAATGTGTGGTCACAATACCTGTTCAGATCTCCACAAGGGGTTTATAGGATTATCTTAAGACCCTGTGTACCATGCACTGCCACTGGCTGTGTTGACTGCGTCATTTGTGGTCTCCTGTGTCACTGGTATATGTAAAACCCCAAGACCAAACTTGAGAGTTATTTAGAGTTTTCTGTTTGTCCTTTGGGTTTTTCGTTTCATTTTGTTTGGGACCATTTCTCCATTTACAGCCAAATCAATTTGTGATATTTAAAAATTTTACTGATGTCAAATGGAAGAAAGGAACAGGAAAAAAAAAACTGTCTGTTTATATCTGAGAGCAGGACATTCCCAGGGAGAAGAGAAAAGTCCCACTTGGTTCTTAAAATCACTGAAAGCCCTAGCCCAGGATTCAGCCTAATGGGTTTATGCCAAGGCAAAATGGTTAGAGAGGATCAGTTGCTATTTATGATTTTACAAGAAAACACTGAAGAACGGTGGCCTTTGAATGGCTCTACAAAATCCTGCAGTTAGAGCTATTCTGTAAAAAACACAGGGAAGAATGATGAAATCCCCTATGTGCAAGTATTTGTGCTATTACATCAGGGAAAATTAAAGAAGATAGGGAACTACAGTGAGGATATGTTGCTTCAAACCTTCACTCCTCTGGTTGAGCTAGCTGTGCCAGCCACTCCAGCTGCTATGCCAATATATCCACCCCTTCCCACTGTATCCCCCTCCTATACAGCCAGCCCCAATTCCCAATGCTGGGGGCTCAGGAAATGTTCAGACCTGCTTCCCCACCTTATAGGGATCAATTATAAAATCCTGTGTTAGTTCCTGGAGCACAGAGACCTGGTCTGGTATAGCCATCTAAGACCTGACAGGGTCCCCAGTTTGGACCAGGAGCCACTCCCTGTCCAGGGCAATTTCCCCTAAGCCATTATCCTGTGAGGGCCTAAATGCAAACAGCCAGCAGGCTGGTTTTAACAAAATTTTAAAAATTCAGCAAAAACCAAATGAAGACCCCTCTGAATTTTTGGAAAGGATTTATCAGGCCTACAGCGGATCCTGAGGCCCCTGGAAATGCTAGAATGGTAAATATGAGAAAATTGCAAAAATTAGATGGTGCATTTGGAATGAACCCTTCTCAGTTGGTAGATGTTGCTTTTAAAGTGCTCAACAACAGGGAACAATACAGAAATAAAAAGATGCAAAACAGAATGCCACTTTTCTGGCAGCAGCATTATATTCCCAGAAGGCAAGTAGCCTGAAGAGAGGTAAGCCACCACTGGGGAAGGAACAATACGCTTACTGTAAGGAGGACAGGCACTGGAAAAAGATTACCCTAGGCTAAAACATAAAAAGGAAAACAAAGAAATATAGGAACCTCTCATTGTAGAAAGAGAGGAATACTCTGATAATGAATGAAGAGGCCCAGATGCTCCCTTGGACTTGAGGCACCCAATTCCAATGTCCCACAGGAGCCCAAGGTAAAATTTACTGTGGGGAATGATCAGAATGACTTTCTGATAGATATATGAGCAACATACTCTATGGTAAACATCAAGGTGGCACAGAAAACATCTTAATCCATCCCAGTCACAGGAGTCTCTGGAGATGTACAAAATCGTTCCTTCTTACAACCTCTAGAATGCCAACTAGGGGATGTCATCCTGAAACATAGTTTCTTATATATGCCAGAGTATCCAATCCCTCTTCTGGGCTGAGGTTTCATTTGTAAATTAAATGCTCCAACAACTTTTTCACCAGAATAGCCTGACATCAGAATCCCACCAGAACATGCTTTAAGACTACAGATGGAATTCATGAACCACCCCCCAAAAAGACAGAGCTCTTTCTCCCCACCCCCAAGGTTGATAAAAAGGTAAGACCAGAAGTGTGGGCTAATGGCACCCCAGGAAAGGCCAAAAATGCATGGCCAATATAGATCCCATTAAAAAGGGATGCTAGGACACCTAATCTAAAACAATAGACAAGAGGCCCCAAAGGGAGTTCAGCCAATTCTCAAAAAATTCTTTCAAAGCAGGACTGACTAAACCCTGCAGGTCCCAATACAACACTTCTATTCTCCCGGTCAACAAGCCAAACTCAACAGAGTATCACTTGTGTCCACGACTTACGGGCTATTAATGAAGTAGTACAAGATTTGCACACTGTGGTGCACCACTGTTCTGGGAGAATACAGCTGGTTGACATTCATAATAGTATCCATTATAGGAGAGATGTCACCTTACAATGGATTCAAAAATACGTAATGGGGCCTAACCTACAAAAGGCCATCCAGAGAGTCAGAATTGCATGATTTGTGCTAAAAACAGCCCAAAGACTGTTGGGGAAGTCTGACTGCTGTCAGACCTCCCCAGATGGGGACGCAACACAGAGGAATCTGCCCCACTGAGGACTGGCAAATAGACTTTACTCAAATGCCTCAAGCTACAGGAAATTTCAGCTACCTGCTAGTGTTTGTAGACACTTTTTCAGTATGCGTGGAAGTGTATCCCCCTACCCCCTGGACAGAAAAAGCCTCAGAAGTGGTTAAAGCCTTCCTTAAAAAAATTATCCCCCAATATAGATTGCCCCTTCAAACTGATAATGAGTCTGTTTTTGCCTGTAGCACAACGCAATAAGTATCTAAAGTATTGCAAATTAGAAATTACATTCAACCTGGAGACCACAATCAACAGGAAAAACCAAGAAAATGAATCATACATTTAAAAGAAGGATTGTTAAAATATGTCAAGAGACTAATTTAACTTGGGATAAGGCCTTTCCAGTTGCTCTGCTACACAGAACAGAGTCGCTCCCAGAAGCAGGCTTAAATTAAGCCCCTTTAAAATATTGTATGGTAGGCCATTCCAGGTGTCTGACTGGGTGGGAGAATCTATAAGTGCTCCAAAAGACCTAGCAGTTGCCAATTATGTTAAAACTTTGGACACTATACTAACCTCTGTTCATGAGTTTGCCTCCAACAGGTCTGCCTATCCAACTGAAGCAGCCTTAAATCCTTTCTGACCCAGAGACTGAGTCCTCCTTAAAACCTGGAGAGAACAAGGGCCTGAATATTAGCTGACCACAAGGTGGACAGGACCATATGTAGTATTACTTAACACACCCTTACCAGTCAAATTAGCTGGAGTAAAGCCATGGATTCATCATACTCAGATTAAAGCAGCACCACTGTCATCAGAAAATGACCCAACTCCTGAGAGGCCTCAAGAGCAATGGATTTGTGAACTCTTAGAAGACTTAAGGTTGCTCTTTTAAAAAGATAAGTATTGGACTTCCCTGGTGGTGTAGTGGTTAAGAATCCACCTGCCAAAGCAGGGGACATGGGTTTGATCCCTGGTCTGGGAAGATCTCATATGCTGCGGAGCAACTAAGCCAATGTGCCAAAACTACTGAGCCCATGTGTTTTAACTACTGAGTCTGCATGCTGCAACTACTGAAGCCTGCATACCTAGAGCCTGTGCTCTGTAACAAGAGAAGCCACTGCAATGAGAAGCCCACACACCTCAACAAAAAAGAGTAGCCCCTGCTTGCCACAACTAGAGCGAAAGCCCATGAGCAGAAATGAAGACTCAAAGCTGCCAAAAAAAAAATAATGATAATAAAAAGAAAAACAAAAAAGAAAAACATCTGTGGGGAAGGGGTAGGGAGTAGGACATTTAAGAAAAAAAAAGATAGGTATTGTGATTATAACTTCATTGTACCTGGAGAAGCGTCAACCTATTCGTTCAATCTTAGTCCAATAAATAACAAAGGAATCTAGTGTAATTATGGCGCAGTCAGAAAGGTAAAATTAATAGATATGTATTGGGAAGTAGAACCAAAACCGCAAGAACAACAAAGTGCTAATGGGTTTCATCAGGTTCAAATAGCTGTAGATAAAGAAGGAAAGAGGATTATACTACTTACTAAAGATTATAAGGAATATTCCCTGTCCAAGGCTAACCAATTTCATTCTACAATAACATGCTCACAGCCCCCATTAAGCAGAAAGTAACCAGAGTGGTTGTCGCCCCTTTTCACAAGACTGTGGAATAGACATTGACAGTGGGGAATTGTAACGGAGAAGAACAAATCTGATTCCATACTAGATGTGTTTTTTTACTTTAACCTTTGTATTCTATTGCTTCTGCTACAAGTCAGGAATGTTGCCTATAGCCTGAAATATATAGGATAGCCCATTCTCAAGGTTCTAACCTTTAAAGGTATAACACTTTCCCATTCATATAGAGATTAAAAGTTGCAGAACAGAGAATAACATTTGTCTTGTTGGAAGATTACAGGAACATCATAATCTGACCTACATGGACACCTGCAAGAACAAAGGATTCCTACACCAAGAAGTTTGCAACAACCAAACACACCCCCTCCCCTTTTAGTATAAAAGAAGCCTAAATTCTAACTTGGGTAAGATGGTTCTGTGGGACACTAGTCCACCATCTTCTTGGTCTACTGGTTTTCTGAACAAAGTTGCTATTCCTTGCCCCAGCAACCCATCTCTCAATTTATTGGCTTGTTGTGCATGGACAAGATAATACACAACAAGGTATGAGCTTGGACTCAGTAACAGGGGGAAATTAAGACATTCCCAGACAAACTAATGCTTAGGGAGTTCATGGCCACTAGACCTGCCCTGTAGGAAAAACTCAAGGGAGTCCTCCGAGGTAAAATAAAGTCACAAGACAGTAATTCAAAGCTGTATGGAGACATAAAGATCTCAATAAAAGTAAGTACATGAGCAAATATAAAAGTTAGCATTATTTTAACAATGGTTTGTGACTATATTCTTTATTTTCCACATATTTAAGTCTAAAACATTTAAAGGAAAAACACAATTATTTGTCTAAAAGCTAGTATTATTGTAACTTTTGTTTATCACTTCTATGTTGTTTTCTACATAATTTGAGAAACTACTACATTTAGAAGAATTATTAGATTATATTTGGGGCCACACAATGAATAAGATGAAATTTTCTGACATCAGCAATCAAAAGGGAACTGGAGCTGTGAAGAAGAAGAGTTACCGCATGTTATTGAATTTAAGCTGGTGTAAATTCAATCAAAGTGTCATAACTTTAGGATGGTAAGTGTTAATTCCCATGGTAATCACAAAGAAATTAGGTATACAATATATAAAAAAGGAAATGAGAAAAGGATTTAAATGTTTCACTACAAAAAACAACTAAGCACAAAAGAGAACAATAAGATAGGAATAAGGGACAAAAAATTATAAGGTATATAGAAATAACAAATTAAAACAACAGTTGACAGAAACAAAAAACAAATATTTACAGAAATGAAAGAAGTAACAACATGACAACAGTCCCCCCTTTATCAGTAATTATTTTAAATGTAAATGGATTAAACTCATCAATCAAATAGAGAGATTGGCAGAATGCATAAAAACACATGTCCCAACTTTATGCCGTCTACATGAGACTCATTTTTATATCCCAAAGCACAGATAGATTGCAAGTAAAAGGATGGAAAAGTTATTCCATTCAAATAATAACCAAAAAGAGCAGGGGTGGCTATACTAATATCAGACAAAATAGGCATTATATCAAAAAATTTTATATGTGACAAAGAAGGTCATTATATTTTAATAAAAGTTTCAATATGGCAAGAAGATATAACTATAAACATTTATGCACATAATGCAGACCAGCAAAATTTATAAAGCAAACACAGCAGAATTGAAGCTGTACAATAATAATTGGAGATTTTAATATCCCACTCTCATTAATGGATAGAACCACCAGACAGAAGATAAGTAGGGAAACAGAGGACTTAATCAACACAGGAAACTAACTATATCTAACAGACATACACAAAATTCTCCACCCAAAAATAACAGGATACACATTCTTCTCAAGTGCACATGGGACATCTTTCAGGATAGACTATATGTTAGGCCACAAAATCTCAATAGATTTTAAAAGATAGGTATAATACAAAGTATCTTATCCAACCACAAAAGGAGAAAGCTAGAAGTCAATAACAAAAGGAAAACTGGAAAATTCACATATTTGTGGAACTTAAACAACATACTTTCAAGCAACTGATGGATCAAAAAAGAAATCACAGGGGAAATTAGAAAATACTTGGATGTGAATGAAAATGAGAACACCAAAATTCAAGGGATGCAATAAAAGTGGTGCTATGGAGGGAAATGTATAGCTACAAATGCTTACATTTAAACAACAACAATAACAACAACAACAAGAAAGATCTCAAATCAACAACCTATCTTTAAAACTTAAGGAAATGGAAAAAAAGAACAAATTGACCCAACATAGCAAAAGGAAGAAAATAATAAAGATTAGAGCAGACATAAACAAAATAAAGAATAGAAAACCAATAGAAATAAATCAAAGAAACAAAAAGTTAATTCTTTGAAAATATCAACAAAATTGATAAACTTTCAGTGGATGTACTAATATGAAAAAGAAAAAAGAGTCAAATTACTGAAGTCAGACATTAAAGTGGGCAAATAACTCCAAATTTTACAGAAATATGAGGATTATAATAGAGTACTGTAAGCAATTGTATCCCAACAAACTGGATAACCTAGATGAAATGGACAAATTCCTAGAAACATGAAATCTACCAAGACTGAATCATGAAGAATCAGAAAATGTGAATAGACCTATGAGTAAGGAGATTGAATCATTAACCAAAACTCTTCCAACAAAGAAAAGTCCTGAACCCAATGACTTCACTGGTGAATTCCATCAAACATTCCAAGAATAACAAATACCAAACCATTAGGATGGCTACATCAAAAAACCAGAAATCGACAAGGATGTGTTAATGTGGAGAAATTCGAATGTTCATGTCCTGTTTTTACAGTGGCTGTGGAAAACAGTATGGTCGTTCCTCAAAAAATTAAAAATAGAATTACCGTACAATCCAGCAATTCCACTTTCTGGTATGTACCCCAAACTACTGAAAGCAGGGTCTTGAAGAGCTATTTGTACTCCCATGTTCAAAGCAGCCTTATTCACAAGACCTAAAATGTGGAAGCAACCCAAATGCCCACCAACCAATGAACGGATAAGGAAACTGTGATATATACATACAATGGATTATTATTCAACCTTAAAAAGGAACGAAATTCGGTAATGGATGATGTCAACATGGGTGAACCTTGAGGACTTCATCCTAAGTGAAATAAGTCAGTCACAAAAAGACAAACATTATATGATTCCACTTACATGAATGAAAATCATAAAGATAGAAACAGTTTGGTGGGGTAATTGATGGGGGTTAATTGTTTAATGAGAATTTGAGTTTATAAGATGAAAAGTGTTAGGTAGGTGGATGGTGGTGATTGTTGCATGATATAATGAATGTATATTAAAACCACAGTTTTATATCTAAAATTATTGCAAAAGTAAATTTTATGTGTATTTTAATGCAATTAAAACATTTTTAAAAGAGGGGGAAATCTGAATAAGTTACAGACTCAGTTAAAAAATTATGTTCACATGAAAACCTACACACAAATGTTCATAGCATTTACTTATAACAGCTCATAAATGGAAACAACCAGATATCCTTCAGTTGATGAATAATTAAACAAACATTAGTACATCCATACAATGGAATACTATTCAGCAATGAAACTGAACAAACTATAAAAACAGGCAACAATCTGCATGAATCTCAAAGGGAATTATACTGAGTGGAAAAAAAGTGAATTACAACAGGTTGCATACTCTGTGGTTATTCTATATAACTTTCTTGAAATGACAAAATTATAGAAGTACAGAAGAGATTAGTCATTGAGAGGGGTTAGGGTTTGAGATAAGTGGATGCAGACGGAAGGAAGGTGAGTGTGGTTATCAAAGGGCAACAAAAGGAATACTCCTGGTGATTAAACCGGTCTATATCTTGGTTGTGGTGTTGAATCCACAAACATACATAAGATAAAACTACACAGAACTATATATACAAAATACACACAAAATGAATATAAGTAAAACTGGGGAAATTTGAGTAAGATTGGTGGGTCGCATCAGTGTCAATATCTTGGTTTTGATAATGTACTAAAGTTTTGCAAGTTTTGCCACTGGAGTAAACTGGGTAAAAAATACACAGGATCATTTTGTATTTATTATTTCTTATATGGTAACATGCAATCATCTCAAAATTAAAAGTTTAATTTAAAAAATACTATAGACTATTTTAAAAATATAATACAAATATACTCTGGGGTTTATAACACAAGTATTATTTATAACAACAACAGCACAAAGGGCAGAAGGTAGTAAATGGAATTATGCTGTCCTAAGGTTTTAATATTCTGTACCCTATATTGTGGAATAATATTACTTCAAGGTAGACTGTAATAAGTTAGTGATACTTTTTATAATCCCTAGAGCAACCACTAAAAAGTAATTCAAAAATGTAAAAGCCTATAGAGGAAATAGAAAAGAACACTAAAAAATTATAAATTAACTAAAAAATTAAAATGTAGGGAGGAATGACCAAAATAACCCATACATAGAATAGAGAGAACACATAGAAAAAAATGGCATAATGATAATGTAAAGTATACGAGTAAACTAAATATTAATGGACCAAAGATTACCATTAAAAGGCAGAGATTATCCTCATAATATAAAAGCAAGAACCAATAATATTCTAAGAGATGCAGGACTTCCCTGGTGGCACAGTGGTTAAGAATCCACCTGCCAATGCAGGGAACACGGGTTTGAGCCCTGGTCCTGGAAGATCCCACGTGCCGTGGAGCAACTAAGCCCGTGTGCCACAACTACTGAGCCTGCACTCTAGAGCCCATGAGCCACAATTACTGAGCTCCGTGCTGCAACTACTGAAGCCCATGCACCTAGAGCCTGTGCTCTGCAACAAGAGAAGCCACTGCAATGAGAAGCCCGTGCACGACAACAAAGAGTAGCCCCCACTTGCTGCAACTAGAGAAAGCCTGCGCATGGCAACGAAGACCCAACACAGCCAAAAATAAATAATTTTTAAAAATATATATATAAGAGATGCACTTTAAACATAAATATGCAAAGCAGTTGAAAGACAAAGGACAAAAAAGAAATAACACACAAACACTAATTATAAGAAAGATGGTGTGGCAATATTAATAAAAGTAATCTTTAGACAAGAATTATAACCTGAGACAATGGATATTTCATAATGAAAGGGTGAATACACCAAGAATATCTAACAATTCTAAATGTAAATACACTTAAGAAAAGTGTTTAAAATGTAAGAAGCCAAACAACCACAACAACAACAACAATAAACAGAGCTAAAGTGAGAAGTACACAAATCAACAACCAGAGTTGGAGATATTAATATGCCTCTCTCCATAATTGACAGATGAGGCATTAGGCGCCCTTAATTTCTCTCTGATGGGGGAGGTTGCTCCCAGAAGTAAGAAGGCAGATGATGTGGTCTATTCTTGTCAATATGATAGCTACATATTTTCTAAATAGAATAATAAATTTACTATGAAGAGAGGCCTTATATATAGAACATTTTTTTAAAAGGATGTTCCTGGCTGAGTATTTCTTTATTATATATTTTGTTAATAAATACAGAATGTGAGATTATGAGGCATGGGTCCCTGGAGAAGGTCGCATAAGCTACACATCTCTTTGGGAATATTAAATGCAGATGTTATTAATGCAAATGCTCCCCTCCTTAGTGAAATAACCCTGCAAAAACTCACTTGGAGCCCTTATCTATTACTATAGGCCATAGAGTATGTGTCCAATAAAGAGAAAACCCTGCAAAGCTGAAATCAGTATCTCTGACCTCTCTTTGCTTTTTCTAAGCCTCTTGATTGACTGCTGTATCTTTGAAATTAATAATAAAGCTTCATAGTAGGTAAGTTCTATGATGTGTGTGAGTTTGATCTGCAACCTAACACTTGTGTTAACTCAATAGAAAAAGCTGCGGGAAAGTTCAGTATAAAATGTTTAAAAAGATTGTCGACCAACTTAAACTAATTGATATTTATAGAATACCACACCCAACAAGTGAAGAGAGCTCATCATTTTTAGGTGGACATGGGAAGTTCACCAAGGTAAATGATATAGTGGGCTATAAGACAAGTTTAAATATATTTAAAGTATTGAAATCATACAGAGTTTTTCTTTGGTCACAATGAATTTAAACCAGGAATCAACAACACTAAGGGTAGATGGAAAATCCTCAAATTTTAAAATTTAAAAAATTTAAAAAATTTTAGCAATGCATTTCTAATTAATCCATGAGTCAAGTAGGAAATAAGAAAATTTTAAAATATTTTAAATTGGATGATAAGAAAATAAATCAAAATATTTGTGGAATGCAAATAAAGCAATGCTCGCAGGGTAATTTATAGCTTTAAACGTTTATGTTAGAAAAGAAAATCTATAATCAATCACCTAATTTTCTACCTAAAGAAACTAATGAAAGAAAAAAAGTGTGGTGCTGTGATGAATTGGGAGATTGGGATTGACTATATATATATACACTAATATGTATAAAATGGATAACTAATAAGAACCTGCTGTATGAAAAAATAAATAAAATTCAAAAAAAAAAAGTAAAGTAAACCTAAAGGAAAGAGAAGAAAATAAATAAAGGTAACAGCAGTCAACAAAATAGTATAGAAAATGTGCAACAGAATAAAGCTAACAAAGCCAAAATTTGTTGTTTTTTTGAAATGGTTAATAAAATTTATAAACCCTTAGCAAGATTGACCAAGAAAAAGAGGGAAAATAAAAATTTCCGTACCAAAATGTACTGGACCTAGAAGTGACAGTTGCACAACATTCCAAATGTACTAAATTCCACTGAAATGTTTACTTTAAAATGGTTAATTTTATGTGAATTTCACCTCATTAAGTTAGTTTTTAAAATTAAAATATTTTAAAAACACTTAAAAATTCCCACATCAGAAATAAATCAGAGGACATCTTTGTATTCATATAGTTTTGGTTAAAACAATGTATATAATGCATTCTCACTCAAAATGGCAAGATGACAATGTTTTGTGACAGTGGTTTGATAAAAGTGAGCACTGATCATAGAGAATGTATTGGAAATGTGATCATAATAATAAATATTCTGATCATAAACAGTATACAAATAACTTAAGGTACAACTGCTTAATTTCTTGAGGGGAATCACTTGAAATAAAGTCTGGCTCATGAATTATCATGATCAACCTTGTAGTATGTATAGGTATATGGAAAAAAACCTTATTCTCCTTTACTAGAATATATGGTTTCCTTAAGAAAAAACATGATGTCTTGCTTATGTTGACTTTTCACATAAAACTAGTTGGTCACTATACATATTACTATTCAGTAAATATATGCTGAGCTAAATTGAACTGCTTTTCTTTTTCTTACGTTCAAAAATAAAGGATTTATTACAATCTTTCAAACCATGCAACTTCCAAAGGAACATATTAAACCACATAAAATTTAGATAATGAAATAAGTCACTGACTCATCAGAAATAGCATTATTTAGTTTCAGGATTTCTGCTGCTTATGGCTGCCGATTTCAGGTGCCTAGCCTTGGGGCTGGCAGGCTTGCCCTATAGTGGCAACAAACAAGTTGCAGATCTCAAATCACTCAACAGGGAGATATAGGTTGGTGCTAGTGAGATATGGCTTTTATTTTCAATTTAAGTGGCTTCTCTACTTTAATAGGACAAAAATGCTAACATTTTGCTGGCTATGTAAGAAGTCACATTTGGGAACTTGAGTTTGCTGGTGCCATTTTTGTGACATGTCTTTGTGCTGAGGTTACACCATTTCTGGTTGCCTGACTGGTGTGCCACATGGACGGTTCCTGCTCACCAGTTTCTAAGACTGAAGATATGCCTGAGTGTTTGGCAGCCTTTGCTTCTCCTTAAATTATCATAAAATCCTGGGCTGAAGTTGAACATGCACATGGACACATTCATCTAATTTAGTGGTTCTCAATGGGTGCAATAATCACTTTCTCAGAGGGCATGTGTAAATGTCTAGGGGCATTTGGTATTGTCACAATGATGCAGTGACATCACCGGATGCTAAATATCCTACAATGTGGAGGTTAGTCCTGATCAACACAGAACACTCTCCAAAGCTACTAGTGTCTCCTATTGGTTCAACCCACCTTCAACCCCAGCTAAACAAATAGAGAAACTTCTCCAAGGACACTCTGGTTCTCAGAACCATGCACAGGGAAGGACTAATTAGTCAAGATAGGAATAAAGTGTGAGATCCTTCAGAGAGAAACTCCAGAAGACACCCCTACTTGAAGTGATTTTAAAAATTTTGTTATGGGAATAATACTTTACAGAAGCCACCTCCTTAGGAATTCATTTTGACCCCTGCCTAGTAAATTATTTAATTCCTCCTTGAAATGAATGGCAAGCTGGGTGGTGACCAATGGTGATGATAAGTTTTCTGCTCAGGTAAAGGAAGGAGAAAGAGAAAAAATGATGTACCTTTATTGTACACCTTCTTACCTTCCTATAGAAAGTACTTTACATGTTATCTTCAGTCCTTACCGTCATTAACCTTATTTTATTTATTTTTAATTTTTATTTTTTTAATTGAAGTATAGCTGATTTACAATGTTGTGTTAGTTTCAGGTGATATACAGCAAAGTGATATATATAGACAGATATAAATATAAATATAGATATAAATATATAAAGATATATATTCTTTTTCAGATTCTTTTCCATTTAGGTTATTACAAGATACTGAATATAGTTCCCTGTGCTATACAGTAGGACCTTGTTGTTCTTTTTTTTTTTTTTTTTTTTTTTTTTTTGTGATACACGGGCCTCTCACTGTTGTGGCCTCTCCCGTCACGGAGCACAGGCTCCGGGCACGCAGGCTCAGCGACCATGGCTCACGGGCCCAGCCGCTCCACGGCATGTGGGATCCTCCCGGACCGGGGCACGAACCCGTGGTCCCCTGCATCAACAGGCGGACTCAACCACTGTGCCACCAGGGAAGCCCCATCTATTTTATGTATAGGTAGTTTGTATCTGCTAATCCCAAACTCCTAATTTATCCCTCCCTCCCCCTTATCCTTGGTAACCATAAGTTTGTTTTCTATGTCTGAGTCTGTTTGTTTAGTAAATAAGTTCATTTGTATCATTTTTTAGACTCCACATATAAGTGATATCATATGGTATTTGTCTTTCTCTTTCTGACTTACTTCACTTAGTATGACAATCTCTAGGTCCATCCATGTTGCTGCAAATGGCATTATTCCATTCTTTTTTATGGTTGAATAGTATTTCATTGTGTGTGTGTGTGTGCGTGTGTGTATATGTATATATATATATATATATATATATATATCTCACATCTTTTTTATCCATCATCTGTCGATGGACATTTAGGCTGCTTCTTTGCCTTGGCTATTATAAATAGTGTTGCTGTGAACAGTGGGATGCATGTATCTTTTCAAATTAGAGTTTTCTCCAGATATATGCCAAGGAGTGGGATGCTGGATCATATGGTAACTCTATTTTTACTTTTTAAAGGAACCTCCATACTGTTTTCCATATTGGTTGTACCAACTTACATTCCCACTAACAGTGTAGGAGCGTTTTCTTTTCTCTACACCTTCTCCAGTATTTATGATCTGTAGACTTTTTAATAATGGCCATTCTGACTGGTGTGAGGTAATACCTCATTATAGTTTTCATTGGCACTTCCCTAATAATTAGCGATGTTGAGCATCTTTTCATGTACCTATTGGCCATCTGTATGTCTCCTTTGGAAAAATGTCTATTTAGGTCTTCTGCTCATATTTTGATTGGGTTGTTTGGTTTTTTGTCATTGAGTTGTATGAGCTATCATTTAGGCTGCTTCTTTGCCTTGGCTATTATAAATAGTGTTGCTGTGAACAGTGGGATGCATGTATCTTTTCAAATTAGAGTTTTCTCCAGATATATGCCAAGGAGTGGGATGCTGGATCATATGGTAACTCTATTTTTACTTTTTAAAGGAACCTCCATACTGTTTTCCATATTGGTTGTACCAACTTACATTCCCACTAACAGTGTAGGAGCGTTTTCTTTTCTCTACACCTTCTCCAGTATTTATGATCTGTAGACTTTTTAATAATGGCCATTCTGACTGGTGTGAGGTAATACCTCATTATAGTTTTCATTGGCACTTCCCTAATAATTAGCGATGTTGAGCATCTTTTCATGTACCTATTGGCCATCTGTATGTCTCCTTTGGAAAAATGTCTATTTAGGTCTTCTGCTCATTTTTTGATTGGGTTGTTTGGTTTTTTGTCATTGAGTTGTATGAGCTGTTTGTATATTCTGGAAATTAAGCTGCTGTTGAGGCCACAGTTTGCAATTATTTTTTCCCAGTCTGTAGGTTGTCTTTGCATTTTCTTTATGATTTCCTTAGCTGTGCAAAAGCTTATAAGTTTGATTATGTCCCTTGATTTTCTAACAGGACTCAGGATATGATCCCTCTTAAGTCTCATGCCAGTTGAAAATATTCCCATATAACTATGGCCAAGGAATAACTTTAAAGGATTACTAGTGAAAGAATTTGCACTCTGGAATCTGACAAGTCTATATTTAAATCTCAGTGTGGTCCCCTACTAACCAATTATGTTAACTTTGGTAAATTACCTAACCTCCCTGAACTTTTCCTCCTTAGACGCAAGTTTCTTCATTTACAAAATGGGGATGATGGTCATATCCAGTGCATCGTGTGTAAGGACTGTGATGATACAACAGCAGGTGTTTTATCACCTACCTATCATGTTCATACATTTGCCCAGCATTTTGCTATGTGCATATATGAATTACCTCATTTAATGTTTTAACCATCCTATCAAGTTACTGTTATCCTCAATATACAAAAGAGAAAACTGATGATTCGAAACCTGTCTAAGTCATCACCTCTCTGATGGGTAGGCCAGGATTTGAAATTGAGCCTGTGGTCTACCAACCACTTGACACATAATGAAAGCTCAATAAATGGAAGCTACTAAAATTAATTTCAACTACTATATTAATCTAAATTATGATTATGAGAAAAGGAAATTATTTTAGAGCCATTTCCTATTTGAAGATAAGTAAAAGGAGATAGAAATACACTCAAAATAGAGAGGTTAGGCAAAGAGAAATCTGACTGGCAAATACAGGTAAAACATATATAATTTTCTAATGCTGAAAGAAAAAAACATATTTTTGATCAATCCCCCTATAGCAAGAGAGGCACGAAAAGCAGAAAAAGGAATACAGGTGCATCCAATAGCCTGGTTCATGGCTTGAAATAAAGAAAGGTATCTAGGGGAATTTTTACTAGCCCAAGGAAATTTTGGATATATACCTATAAATACAACTATATTGATATCTACATCTCTAAATCAATGTCTACATCTACATCCATATCTCCAAGGAAACTTTGTCTCTCAAGCATTTAGAATTATATGAAAAAATTATTTTAAAATCTAATAGAAAGGGTATAGGGATTAACATAAGCAGTGACTAATAATAGTTAAGTTTGAAAAAGTTACCATTTTATTCCCAGGTGCTTTTAATTCTGAAAATCTATCTCTAATTATATATTTATAAGTGTGGTTTTTAATAATTTTAGTTTCTTCTCACACTTGGCTGTTTTAAGTTTTTAAAATAATGATTTAGTTATGTTCTTAATTATTCCTATAAGAGATCTGGATATCTGGATCATGAAGCCATTTATGAAGTACTGGAATCTATCTGGTAATGGCAGAGAAAATGAACAGCTTTTTGAGTTCTAACTTTTCAATGATCACATTATATAAAAACAAAAACAAAAACACCAAGAATACACAAAAGTGGGTTGAATGATAAGAGATTGGAACACAAGTAGAGGGGCTGAAGACTATGTCCCAGGAACAGAGTCCACTTTTGACAAATGTTTGTTGGCAGAGGGAGGGAAGGGTAAGAAGAGGAAAATAGGGGATTCCAAAAAGCCACACACAGAAATCCTGCGATGGAAAAGGGAACTTAAGTAGCTTGGTTGGGATGCATTTTGCGCAAGAAAGGCAATACATGCTGAGAGAGGTGTGGTCAAATATTTACCTCAATCCATTGTAGTACAACCTTTTATAGTCAACATTTATTCTAGTGATATTTTCTTTTGCAGGTTCTTCAAGGGTGTAAAATGTGCCCACGTGCTGAAAACCAGGAGCTTTGCTCCTGATATACTTTCTCTCAGCACCTGGTAACCAAGCAATCTGTGAGGAGAAACAGGAAGTCCTTCAGTGGATAATCAGCTGTCTAGATACAAATAGCCCCAAGTAGAATGGGTGGAGCCCAATTTGAGCATGGGTACAATCTACAGGGAGCAGAGAGATTCTAGCCCTTGGTGAAAGAGTCGAACTGACCTAATATTATCTAATGAACTCTTATAATGGGGCTTTCACCAGGTTTGTTCTGGAGCTGAGTTTTCCCAGTTAACATCATGGGACCAAGGGTCCACTGTGTCATCACACTAGCCAGAGTGGATGAGGAGCTGGTAGGTGTGGACGAAAGGTGGGAATCATAAACATCTCTGGCTGATGATGCTAAAAATCATCTTTGAGAGGAGTCATTTCCTGCCAACAGGGAATACTATTATGACTCGTCTGTGGAAATCTATTTGCAAAGACACATATTTGTTTCACTCATAGCATTCTTCCATATTCTGAGGATTTAAGACATTTGGAATGACTGACTGCCCAAATGCAGAGAGTTGCTTCTGAAAAACATGATGAACAAATCTCTGCTCAGATAAGAACCAGCTGTTCTTTCTATGTCATTAATGAAAGCCAAGTCCTCAAAGCCTAGTGTTCCATACCGAGGCACTTTTTAAACAGCTGTATGTTGGTGATGGTGCAGGTCACATCATATAGCCATTATACACATTCCCTTTTAACAGAGTGATGACATTTCATTTGGTTTGGAACAGCAAACAGCCTCAATGTCTTCCCCCACTGATATAAATTTAACTGTGTGATTCTTAGATTGCCACATGTAGCTGTGTAAGCAACCAACTCCATCTCTTTAGGGAGCAGAATTATTTAAGGATCCCAGGGAAGATCTACAAGGTAGATCAGGTTCAAATGCTATGCTCTTGGGACATGCAACATAACTTCCAACCTCTACCATAAATACTAAGATGGACATACCAGATGTTGCTCAATTTTAGAGGCAAGGATCACATTTACTACAAGGTGGATACATGATGTTCTGGAAGGATGTCTTGGTGGAGGGTGATTAAGATCAAATATCACCAATTTTTTTTCCTTCTGTGCAAGTTCCAATAATTCAGTTAGTTTTGGAATCTTCTGATTTCCTGCTTTTTCTCTATCAGCCTCTGATAGGGGTTTCATATAGTAAAATGATCTGATCTAAAAATAAGTACATCAGAGAAAACATTGGCTCCTATCAAAAGCACTTTCCAATTCTCCTGCTTTTAGCCCCAAACCCAGCCCTACCTCCATGTTGGTCCATTACCATTCAAACCACCAGGCCCTCTGAAATAGTAGTTCTGAGAAAAGAGTTGCCAAGAAGAGAAATTAAATGTAATCTCCATAGGTAGTTATGGTATTTGGAATGATTTATTGTATATCATAGAACCTGTTGTATTTGCACGGAAGGTCTTTCCTGTTCTTGTTTTGAACTTCCTTTTCAACTATTTTTTTAAAACTCAAGGTAATAAAATTCATTTTTAGTTTCATTGGTATCTCAAATTTTCTCTCACTGTTCTGGTTTTGTGTAATGGGAAAAAAATAGGCTTTGGCTTCAGACTGAATTGTACTCAATCCCAGCTCTATCACTCATTTCCCTTCCTTGCTATATTCACCTGTTAAAATCCTATCCTCAACTAGCAAATCTCAGTTCAAATGCTACCTCCTTCATGAAGACTTCCTTAAATATTTCTGAACTAAAGAGACTTTGATGGCATTAAACTCCAATGGCTCATTTTTATGCCCCTTTAAAATTCTGTTCTCTATACTTATTTGTATATGTCTTAAACCAAATTCAAATCCTGGCTTCATATGTTTCTTGCTTTGTAATCTTGGTAAAACCACTTATATCCTCAAAGTCTTCATTGTCCAAACCATAAAATGGGAAAGGGGAGGAATAATATATATAGTTTTCATGATTATTTTGATGATTAAATATGATAAAATATTTTCTGGGTCTAGGAGCATGTCTGGTACATAGAAAATTGCACAACTCACAATAGTTCCCTCATTCTAGTGCTTCTACTGAGAGTAACTTTCTCACAGCAGGAACTGTCACTTTTTTGGTAATACACAGCATTTCATCTTATACCTCAGTCCATATATATATTGTCTGTATTAAACTTAGTAGATGGCTACTTTTATCATCATTTGCCAATTTTAGATCACCTTTTGGTGAAGTCAGTGATAAAAAGGCTATCTCTCAGGAGAAGGAAGTAGTAGCTACCTCACATTTTCTCAAGACTAAAGTAATCTCTCTTTTTCTCTACATAACTTTATCTTTGTTCTTATTCCACCCTTTCTATTTCTTCTCCTTCCCATGACACCCTAAGCACGCTGCCCTTTCTCACTTTTTTCTCAAGAAAGAAATAATCATATTTCACAATATCCACATGCTAGACTAGAAGGCAGATCATCAGTGTTGAATTAAACCATGGTCTAGATCTGAGCTGAGGTCAATAATTAAGGGTTTTCTTAATCCTCATAAAAATAGGAATTTGCTTCAGAATTCAAGATTTTGTTAGACTCTACCAGTTCTAGACCAAATGATCCACTTAATTTTTAGATCTTCATGTGGGGAAAACAGTGAAAAACATGGATTGGGAAGATCAAGACAGGATATAAATAACGCATTTGTGCATAATTTCTAAAATGCCCCTAAATGGCAAAAGGAATAGGAAATGCACTATACAAGGACATTCATGAAGCCTTTCTTTAAGGATAATTTGGACAAAAAAAATTGAAATAGCAAAAACTATAAAGATTAGCAGGAGAGTTTAAATAGATTCCAGTAGGTTTTAAGAAGTAATATGGGGTAATCTAATAGCTTAAGTAAATCAAGCCTCATTTTTAAATATTTAAAATAAGTGACGTACTCAGAAAAATAAGCTGGAATGGGATAAAGCCAATTTAGACTATCTCTAACCAGTGACTGAACATTTTCAAAAAGCCCTAGTAAGTAAAAAGCTACAAATGAAGACAAACAAGTTCTCCACAAGAACACCTTGTTTGTCAAGTAAAAACCAATATTGAAAGGTTCTCAGTTCTCTATGCCTATGCTTAGGGAAGTTACAAGGAGAAAGGCCGCTGGATGATCCAATGTATCAATTGATTAAGAAACAGGGCAATTAGATGTGTGGCCAAGATGGCAGAGTAGAAAAACCCTGAGCTCTCCTTCTCCCATAGGCACACCAAAATTACAACCATTGACAGAGCAAGTATCTATGAAAACAACCTAAAGACTAGTAGAAAAGATTTCCACAGTTACAGATATAAAAAAGGAACCTAGAGACATGATATGGTCAAGACCCATATGTCAGGGAGGCAACCCACATAAGGAAGGATAATCACAATTGTAGAATATTCTCCCCAAGAAGCAAGGGGTCTGAGCCCCGTATAAGACTCTCCAGCCCAAGGGTCCTATACTGGGAAGAAGAGCCCGCAGAATGTCTGGCTTTGAAGGCCAGCAGGACTTGTATAGTGGAGAGCAGGAATGCTGAAGGAAACAGATACTCTGCTCTTAAAGGGCACCCACAAAATCTCACATGCTCCAAGACCCACCACAAAGGCAATTAATTTGAAAGGAGCCTGGTCAGATCTTGGAGAGCCACTGGAGAGGCAGGAGGAAATTGGGACTCACCCTGGGGACATAGATGCTGGTGGCAGCCACTTTTGGGATCTAGTTCTACCACACAAGAACTGGTGCTGGCAAGCACCATTCTGAACTTCTCCCTCTAGTCTATTAGCTCCAAGGCTTAGCCTGCACTAGGTTTGCCAGTGATTATCATCCCCAGGACCACACAGGCCATCTGCCAGCTACTCCAGGATCTAGCCCCACCTACCAGCTGGTCAGAACCAGCCCCAGAACCCCCTAGGCCACACATCCAGCCACGCTGGGAAATGATCCCATCACAAGAAGGCTGGTATCAGCTCTGAAAACACCTCAGACACACAGCCAGCTGCTCTAAGGCCAAACCCTGCCCACAAGAAGAATGGTAGCCACTGTACAAGGCAGGGCCAGGCAGCCAACCAGGCAAGAGCCAGCCTTGCCTACCAATGTGCTCACAGTAGTTGACCCATCACAACAGAAGGGTCCCTGCAGCCAAGATAGGGGGACCCCTAATGCATATAGTTTAGGTGACCAGAGGGCAGTGTGATACTGGGCCCCATAGGACACCTCTGATATAAGTTCACATCTCCAAGATCAGGAAATGTAACTTACCTACACAATACTTAGAAATAATCACAGAGAACTTGGCAAAGTGAGGAGACAGAGGAAATTGTTCCAAACAGCGGAACAAGACAAAGACCCTAAAGATGAATTAAGAAAAGTTGAGATGAGCAATCTACCTGATAAAGGGCTCAAGGTAATGTCCATAAAGATGCTCAATGAACATG
The DNA here is from genome assembly GCF_002837175.3 of Physeter macrocephalus. Lineage (NCBI taxonomy): Eukaryota > Metazoa > Chordata > Mammalia > Artiodactyla > Physeteridae > Physeter > Physeter macrocephalus. The sequence goes on along the minus strand of NC_041229.1, from coordinate 55,849,137 downwards.
GGAGAAGAATGGATAAACACAGTGAAAAGTTGAACAAAGAGTTAGAAAATATAAAGAACCAAACAGAGCTAAAGAATATAATAACTGAAATTAAAAATACACTAGAAGAATCAATAGGAAATTAGATAATACAGAGGAATGGCTCAGTGAATTAGAAGATAAGAATAGTAGAAATCGCCCACGATAAACAGAAAAGAGAAAAAAACAATTTTGTTTTTATGGGGATTGTTTAAGGAGCTTATGAGACAACACCGAGCATACCAACATTGATGTTATAGAGGTCCCAGAAGGAGAAAAGATTTTTTAAATGGGGCAGAAACCTTATTTGAAGACATAACTTCCCTAACCTGGGAAAGGAAAGAGATATCCAGGTCCAGAAAGGGCAGAGTCCCAAACAAGATGAACCCAAAGAGATGCACAACCAAGACACATTACAATTGAAATGGCAAAAGTGAAAGATAAAGAGAGAATCTTAAAAGCAGCAAGGGAAAGGCAACTAGTTATGTAAAAGGGAACTCTCATAAGACTATCAACTGACATTTCAGGAGAAACTTTGCAGGCCAGAAAGGAGTGGCATGATATATTCAAAGTGATGGAGGAGAAAACCTACAACCAAGACTAGTCTACCCAGCAAGGCTATCATTCAGATTTGAAGGAGAGATAGAGCTTTCCAGATAAGCAAAAGCTAAAAGACTTCAGCTGCACTAAACTGGCTTTATAAGAAAAGTTAAAGGGACTTCTCTAAGTGGAAAAGAAAGGTCAAACCTAGAAATACGAAAATTACAAAAGGAAAAATCTCACTGGTAAAAGCAAACATACAGTAAATGCAGTAGGTCTACCCTTTATAAAACTAGTAGGAAAGTTACAAGACAAAAGTAGTAAAATCATCTATATCCACAATGAATGGTTAATTGAAACATAAAACAAAAATATGTAAAGTATGATATCAACATATTAAACGTGGGGAGTAGGCAGGAGGTAAAAATGTAGGGTTGTTATAAGATACTTGAACTTAAGAGATCATCAACTTAAAATAATCATACACATACACACACATACATGAACTTCATGCTAACCACAAACCAAAACTGTCTAACAGATACACAAAAAAGAGAAATGAATTCAAACATAACACTAAAATAGTTATCAGATCACTAGAGAAGAAAGCAAAAGAAGAAAGGAACAAGAAAGAACTACAAGAACAACCTGAATACATGGCAGTAAGTACATATCTATCAATAATTTATTTAAATTTAAATGAACTAAATTCTCTACTAAAAAGTCAAAGAGTAGATCAGACTCTTATACATGCTGCTTACAAGAGACTCACTTCAGATCTAAAGACACACACAGACTGAGAGTGAGAGGAGGAAAAAAGGTATTCCATTCAAATGGAAACCAAAAAAGCTGGGATAGCAACACCATGTAACAAAGTTGACTTTGAAACAAAGCCTTTAACAAGAGACAAAGAAGGGCATTACATAATGATAAAGTGATGAATCCAATAAGACGCTATAACATTGTAAATATATGTGTACCCACTGTAGGAGCACCTAAACACATAAAGCAAATATTAATGAACATAAAGGTAGAAACTGAAGGTAATACAATAATGGTAGGGTATTTTAAGACCTCACTTACATCAATGCACAGAGTATCCTGACAGAAAATCAATAAGGAAACATTCTTCTTAAATGATACACCTGAACAAATGGACTTAATAAAAATATATAGAACATTCCATCCAGAAACAGCAGAGTATACATTCTTTTGAAGGATACCTGAAACATTCTCCTGGATAGAGCATATGCTAGGCCACAAATCAAGACCCAATAAATTGAAGAAGATTAAATCATATCAAGTACCTTCACCAACCACAATGGTATGAGACTAGAATTCAACTACAAAAACTAAAAAACTACAAAAACCAGAAATACATGGAAGCTAAACAATATGCTACTGAACAACCAATGGGTGACCAGTGGGTCACAAAGATGAAATTTAAAAAATACCTAGAGACAAATGAAAACAGAAACACAGAGATCCAAAATCTATTGGATACAGAAAAAGCAGTTCTAGGAGGGATGTTTATAGTCATACAAGTCTACCTCAGGAAACAAGAAAAATCTGAAATCATGTACCTAAAGAAGTACAAAAAAAGAACAAATAAAATCCAATGTTAGTAGAAGGAAAGATATAATGAAGACCAGAGCAGAAATAAATAAAACAGAGACTAAAAAAAAAACCTATAGAATAGATCAACTAACCTAAGGGCTGTTTCTTTGAAAAGATAAACAAACATTCATAAAATTTGAGCCAGACACATCAAGAAAAATGATGGAGGGCCCAAATAAATCAAATTAGAAATGAAAGAGAAGTTACAACTGACACCACAGAAATACAAAGAATCATAAGAGATTACTGTAAACAATAATACACCAATAAAATGGACAAACAGAAATACAAAGAATCATAAGAGATTACTGTAAACAATAATACACCAATAAAATGGACAACCTAGAAGAAATGGATAAGTTCTTAGCAATGTACTATCTCTTAAGACTGAATATGGAAGAAACAGAAAGCATGAACAGACCAATTACTAGTAATGAAATTGAATTGATAATCAAAAAACTCCCAACAACAAAACTCCAGCTCCAGCCAGCTTCACAGGTGAATTATACCAAACTTTTAGAGAAGAGTTAACACCTGTCCTTTTCAAGCTATTCCAAAAGTATCAAGTTTCATTTTTATGTGGAATCTAAAAACCAAAACAAACAAATATAACAAAACAAAACAACATCATAGACACAAAGAATAAACTAGTGGTTGCCAGAGGGAAAGGGGGATGAATGAAATAGGTGAGATTAAGAGGTACAAATTTCCAGCTATAAAATAAACACATCACACGGATGTAATGTACAGCATAGGGAATATAGTCAATAATATTGTAATAACTTTGTATGGTGACAGATGGTAAGCAGATTTATTGTAGTGATCATTTTGTAATGTATAACAATATCAAATCACTATGGTATTTGTGATTTGATAGTTTCAGTTGTCCACCTGAAACTAACATAATATTTTAAGTCAATTATACTTCAATTTTTTTAAAAAAGGACAATTATGCAAAATCTGCTCAATGATGCCACTTAGAGGGAAACACTAACACTCCATAGATAATTCTGAGGAAAACTAGCTGTAAATATAAATGAACAACAATACCGTTTTCTTATTGATACAGGTACTGCTACCTTTACTATTAATCCCACTACCATAGAAAATCAGATTGTTCAGAGTACTAAAACCATTCAAGTAGTGGGGACTTCTAACAATATTAAGTCCTTTTCCATGTACCAACCTATAACTGTTATTTTGAGACTATCGTCATAACTCTCCTTTCTTCTCTACAGCACTTTTCTAAAAATTTTATGCTAGGAATCTTCTTTGCAAAAGAACAGCCAGAATAAAATGCACCACAGACAAATTAGTATCAGGAGTAGCAGAAAACTCCTACTGTACATTATCCAATTATAGCTATGGACACTAGAATACTGATTCAAAAAATAACTAAATAAGTGGTCACTGTAAAAGAATTCCTGAGGGGAAAAGAGCTAGAATAATTGGAGTCAAACCTATAAGAGTTCACACAGACTCTGTTGATACTTTTGCCTAAAATTCTCCTAATGCTGAATTTAAGGAAGATCTAACCCAACTATAACAGACTTAATATAACAAGGTTTAATTATACCTCGTAATTAGTCCAAGCAATATATCTATTTCATCTGTGTTTAAAAAACCACAAAATGGAGACTGTGGAGGATATAAATTCATTCAATATCTGTGAGCTATTAACCAAAGAGTTATACCTCATTTTCTACTACTGTCTAACCCAAATGTACCCTGACCAGGGCAAAATCAACAATTTACCTGGAAAGTTATGTTTCAGGTTTTACTGAAGGGTCATCCTACTTTTCTTAAAAAGATCTAAAGGATATGCAGTAACCCACCTTGTAATTCTAAGATTGAATCTATAATTCTATTCACAAAGCTTCTAAGGAGAAATTTAACTCTACAAAATAACAGTTCATTACCCAGTGTTCAGCAAACCTATCTGTGAAGGACCAGATACCAAATATTTTTTTACTTTGTGTGAGACACAGCTCTGTCTCAACTATTGAACTCTGCTATTACAGTGCAAAAATGGCCATAAACAATTCATAAGTGAATAAGCATGGTTGTGTTCCAATAAAGCTTTATTTATTGACACTAAAACTTGAGTTTTATACATCATGGAACATTATTCTTTAGATCTTTTTTCAACTATTTAAAAATGAAAAAAACCATTCTTAGCTCTCAGGGTATACAAAAGAACCAGTGGGCTAGATTTGGACAGTAGGCTGTAGTTTGCCAAATCCTGATCTAGGTCATGATATATTGGCTAAGGAGAGACATAATGTAATGAGATTTTACAAATTATCTAAAATCATCAAATACCAACCACTAAAAACAAGATGATTTCTGAGATTAACTGGTTCTTGTAGATTATAGGTAGGAAGCATTTTTGAAATAGGTCTCCATATGATTTGACTTAATCAAACATCCTGAAACCATTCTTAAAAAACACAGAAACCAAAAAGACCTTCAGTGATCTCAAAATATTTATTCAACAGTCATCTTTGCTGAACTTGTTGATCTTCCAGATCACCACAAATCTTTCTCTTTAAAAGTACACAAAAGAGGAGGCCATGGTCTAAATCTATTAACTCAACAACTTAACACACATCAAAGACTCATTTTTTATTAATGCCCATTCCTTGATCTAGGAGCAAGGCTTTTTATCTTTGCCTCAGAAGAAAAATGCAGTCTTGGCAACATTAGTCATCTACTCATATCCTATACTAAATGAGACATTAGAGGAAATGCTTTAGCAGATCATCATACTAAACAGAATGCTCTGACTAAAGTCCTTAGACAAGGGCCTCTTTCAGAGAAGACAGACCAATCTATGGAGTTCACAAATTCCATCACTGACGCATAGCATTTGGCCCCCAATTCTGAAAAGAAACACTAGAACTAATCAGGTTTCCAGATTCATGATGGCCAACTGGTAGCACCAGTTAAGCTCAAATGGGTACTTCTTCAGATCCTCAATGGTACAAATCATCACAGTAGGGATAAATTGACTCCAGTATTAAACAAACACTGATGGGGGTAACTCTTTTCTAAGACATCAGAAGATATGAGCAGTTCTCCCCTCATCTGTAACCAACATAATCCTGGAAAAACTGTAAAAGTGAGACGTGAAATGGAACCTTGCCCAAAAGGATCCTTTGAGGATCTCCAAACAGATTTCATACAATTTCTTCCCTTTGTGGGTTATGAATTTGTACTAGTAATTGTGTGTTTATTTTGGGGGTGGGCCAAAGCATTTCCCAACTGAATAGTCACTGCAACTTAAAACAGCTTAAAAAACTATTATATATTTGTGTTCTTTACCAAGCCATTCCAACTTAGTTATCCAGTGATAGGTAAAAACATTTTACTGGGATTTTTACTTTGAATTAGGTAAAGCTTTGCTCCTTACTAAAAAATCTGCTGTCCTTATATACACAATACTCTAGCAAAGCTGGAAGAATACATAACATATAAAAACCGAAGTCAGCCAAACTATCAGCTATTCTTGACATTCCATGCCCTCAAGGACCACTCTTTTTCTCTTAGGCTTTGTGTTCTTTCCCATCAGGTAGTCCTAGATTATTTTCTGTCAACTAGTCAGTTGCAGGCCTACATTTTAGAAATATCTCCACTCAAACTTCAAAACCCTTTGATAAAATTTACCAAAACCCTTTTAGGTAAATATTGTAAGAGATTAAGCAATATATCTCAGTCCTATAATTAACAGAACAGGCTGCTTTTCCTTGCCAACCACCTCATCAGTGAAATCCAGTGTATAGAAAATTGCTCATAGAAAGACTGCCTTTGAACATCACTGGAAAGAACCATATCAAATACTCTTAAACTCCAACAGAGCCATTAAAGTAGAAGGAATTGATCCTTGGATACACATTTCCCAACTAAAATCACATCACCCATCTGACAATAATTGGAAAGTTACACCCATTAGAGATTATAAACCTAGGTTGCCCAGAGAAACACTAGAAGTCAACATCTGACCCAAGATCCTTGGCACTAGCAAACAGCTGCATGAAGCAGAATGGCTTTCATCAAAGAGCAATGGGAAAATATTCCCCTGTTAAATGCCAGACTCTCCTTTGAATGCTTTGGTTCTTTATCTTTCTGGTCATATTTTCCTTTTATTGATTTAAGGTTACACACTTCTGATTTAGCCTATCATGTTTCTGTTATTAAAAACAATAATTTGCCTAACTCTAAGCTTTTCTACACAATCATCACTCCAACTGTAGTTAATTTCCTTCAAGGTGTTACTAGTGTAGACAACTTGAAATTTTATCAATAATGATTATTTTTGTAAGTGGTACCTAAATGAAGAGAAACATCCATGACCTAGAAGAAGATAAAAATATACTTGCTGTGTAATAGTTGAATGTTTGTTGTTACAATTCTCAAAGAAAATATACTTAAAACTTTACCAAGATTGATTGTATTTCTTATATAACTCCTGTGTTCTTTTAATATGTGGAAATCAGGCTTTCTGATGTTCCAGGTCAGGGTTAGATGTTCTGTGGGTCTGTTAGACCTCTCCAACTGCAGCACTCCCCAAACCCTCAGTAAACAATATCTGCCTATGAAGCATACAAAGGAACAGCATATTTGCTAGGAAACAGCCTTCTAAGGATACTGATCCCACCACCAGGAATTGAATAATTTGATGTGATTTGAAAAATGTGTCTTTCAGTTTGGCTGATATGATAAATGATATAATCCAAGCCCTAGGTGTACAACATAATAGTTTAAAATTCCTTAGCCTAAATAGTTATGGAAAATAGAGAAGCCCTGGATTTATTTTTGTCCAACTAGCACCATTGCTAACACTTTGTGTTGTACCTGATTAGAGATAAACTGTGGCTCAATTAGGGAGGGGGTTATTAAATGCAATTAAAAGGACTTGCATTGCCTTGGTTTTGTGGCAGCAGATGCTACTTGCAATGCAGTGTTTCAGGAAAATTAACTTACCAATGCCATTAACTGTACATTTTCAATCACATTGAGAGAGAAGAAAGGAGTATAAAACTTGCTTACTAAGCCATGGATACCAGACAATCATTCATTCAGCAAGCATACTCTGTGTGCTCATAAAACACAAATCCTGTTCTCAAGATATTCACAGTTTAGTAAGGGAGATAAGACACGCAGACAAAAAAACATGATATAAGTTGCATGACAGTGGTCACTGAAAAGTACTTTGGGCTCTTCTTAGAGCTGGACTATGGTAGCAATAAGATGCAATTTGCAAAAAAAAAAACAAAAAACAACAAAAAAACCTTTAAATACATTATTTAATTTGACCACAGCATATATCAAAAATGGAAAACAAGATTAAAAAAATAAGGACAAGTGCAATTATTCAACTAATAGGTAAACTATAAGTGACATGCCCAATCATTCAACTCAACGGTGAACAATTCCAGGAATAAAATCCAGCCCTGGTGCTAGGATTCTTTCCTTGGGTGTATTATTTCCAACTATACTTATCATTCTAGAATAAGGCTATTCAACTTAACTGTGTTTAGTGAAACAGCTGAAAGTATCTGGTTGTTCTAGAATGTGAAACAAAATAATGAAAGACGAATGAGTGAGTACAATAAGTTATATAAGATTTGAGGGAAAGTGAACTATATTTGCTTTGGTTTGTAATACCTGCAGAGAATGAGTGTGGTAAGAAGCAATGAAATATATCAAACTTTTGACAAAGTTAGTTCAGTTTAACTCATTTAAAAAGATATTTAAAAGGCTTTTGAGTCTCTACTAACAAATGTTATATTATTGCACGACTATAATTCAATTTTCTCTTTGTTAAAATGCCAAACGGATCTTTGAATATTTAGTCTTCTCCTTAAAATATGGACTAAATCTTTACATTGTGGGTCATGTTCCCACTTAACAGAGGTCCTACATTTCCCCCAAATAACTTGTGCTTTGTGCTAACTTTGGCATGCCCTTTACTAGTTTTAGATTAAAAAAACAAGAGTTTTTCACTTCTTAAGGAATTCAATTTCCTTAAAATTATGTTATCTTCTATTTAAAGCACTGTGTTATCAGTATGCTTAACAGGTAATTAAACTACAATCACTCACTGTTCTCAGATACCTAACAGTCTGATCTTAAATGACCAATATACTATGATTACATTTTTGTGTTGCCTTTCAAACATAGGACCCTAAATTCAGAAAAATAAAACTGTTAACTTTTTTAAATCCCAAATTATGTGCTACTCCTTAGGCACCAAAATGTCAAAGGTTGTCTCTTTCACAGTGTAAACCTGACTATATATAGTACTTCCAAGCAAGGAGGATAACACAAAACAATTAGATATGTTTGTTATGCTCCATATTACTTTTACTCTTAGCACTACTCCTTGTCTCGAAATCTTAACAATGTCTTTCACAGAGCAAAAGTTTTCCATTTTGATGAGGTCGAATTCATCCATTTTTCTTTTAAAGATCATGCTTTTGATGTTCTAAGAACTCTATCTAACCCAAGGTTACCACGATTTTCCTCTACATATTCTATCAGAAGTTTTATACTAAATTAAAAAGATTTTATTTTAGAGTTATATATTCCCTCTCTGATGCTCTTTCTTTCATTATGTAGATTTGAGTTTTTGACCTATATTGTTTACCTTCTCTCTGAAGAACTCCTTTTGACATTTCTTGCAAGATAATTCTCTTGGTGACAAATTCCCTCAGTTTTTCTTTGTCTGAGAAAGTTTTTATTTCTTCTTCAACTTTGAAGAATAATTTTGCTGAATATAGAATTGTAGGTTGGTGGGCTTTTTTCTTTTAACATAAATAGCCCACTCTTTTCTTGCATGTGTGGTTTCTGATGGGAAGTCTGACGTAATTCTTATCTTTGTTCTTCTATAGGTAGGGATTTTTTCCTCCTTTTTTTTTTTTTTACATCTTTATTGGAGTATAATTGCTTTACAATGGTGTGTTAGTTTCTGCTTTATAACAAAGTGAATCAGCTATACATATAAATATATCCCCATATCTCCTCCCTCTTACATCTCCCTCCTACCCTCCCTATCCCACCCCTCTAGGTGGTCACAAAGCACTGATCTGATCTCCCTGTGCTATGCGGCTGCTTCTCACTAGCCATCTATTTTACATTTGGTAGTATATATAAGTCCATGCCACTCTCTCACTTAGTCCCAGCTTACTCTTCCCCCTCCCTGTGTCCTCAAGTCCATACTCTACGTCTGCGTCTTTATTCCTGTCCTGCCCCTAGATTCTTCAGAACCAATTTTTTTTTTTTAAGATTCCACACATATGTGTTAGTATACGGTATTTGTTTTTCTCCTTCTGACTTACTTCACTCTGTATGACAGGCTTGTTTAGAGATTTTCTGTCTTTGGTTTTCTGCAATTTGAATATAATATACCTAGGTACAGAATTTTCAGTAATTATCCTGCTTCATGTTCTCTGAGCTTCCTGAATGTGTGGTTTGGTTTCTGTAATTAATTTTGGAAAATTTTTAGTCATTATTACTTCAAATATTTCTTCTGTTCCTTTCCCCCATTCTTCTCCATTTGGTTTCCCCATTACATATATGTTATACATTTTGTAATTGTCCTACAATTGTTGGCTATTCTGTCTTGTCCTTTTCATTCATTTTCCTCTTTGCATTTCAGTTTAGGAAGTTTCTAGTGACATATCTTCAGTACTATTGATTTGCTCCTAATCCTTGATGAGGATGAGCCCATCAGAGGCATTCTTCACTTCTATTAAGTGTTTTTGATTTATAGCCTTTCCATTTGATTCTCTGAGTATCCAACTCTCTGATTACATTATCATCTTTTCTTGTATGTTGTCTACTTTTTCCATTAAAGCCCTTAATATATTTATCATAGTTATTTAAAATCCAGTGATGTTTCCAAAATCTGTGTTATATCTAAGTCTGGTACTGTTGCTTGCTTTTTCTCTTCATACTGTGCTTATTCTTATCTTTTAGAATATCTTAGAATTTCTTGTGGGAAGCTGGACATGATGTAATGGGTAACCATGGAACTGAGATAATTGTGCTTTTAGTGTGAGGTTTTGTGTGAATCTGGCTAGGACCTGAACTATGTTTAATGTTTGCTCTACTATAGGTACCATAGGATACAGTTTCCTTGTTTTATTTTGTGTCCTATCCTATTTCTGTGGTTTCCTTAAGAACTCCTTCTTAAGCAGAGTCTGTGATGCAGCTCTCTCAGTCATAACCCACTTTTATTATACTGATGCCCAGTTCATGCAGTGGTAAGGTGCTGGGGAAGGAAAGCATTCTACAGACTTATGATTAAATCTTAGTTTTTTAGTGGGTCTGAGTCTTTGGGCTATGATTTTCAGAAGCATTTCTTAGCATTTTCTCTCTACCCTTACATGAGACAAAAAAGCTAGAGGGAGATGGAGTTGGCTAATTGCACTTCCACATGTTACATAAAATTCTGGTATAATGGTTCCCCCTGGAACCACTTTGTAATGGAGAACACTCTGGATTTATTTCAAAAGGGTTACTTTTCTCCTCTCCCTGCCCAAAACAGGAGAGTTTCCCCCGCCCCCCTCAATCTTCACTACAAGAACTTGATGGAGTTCCTGGAGGGAAAAGCCACAAAAGTATGGGGGCCTGTATAAAATCAGGCCTCCAGGAGTTTTTAAGTCTCAAGAGAGTCATACTCAGCCTCCAGCAAAATAACCACTTATTTAAACTGTTCCTCCCAGCTGCTGGCTCCAGTGGCTTCTGCTTCAGGTAAGCTGATCTTGGCTGTGATTCTCTGTACTAATCTGTCTCTCCAGATTTCAGAGTGCTGGTTTGCCTTGTGACTTCATTTCTCAGATGGAAGAGTCATTGATTTTCAAGCTGGCTTTTTTCTCTTGTTTTAAGGATGGGAGTGACAACTTCCAAGTTCTTTACATGTCTAAGAGGAAACCAGAAGTCCTTACTCATCAGATTAAGGTATTTGGAGTTTTTTTTTTTTTTTTCCAGTAGTGTAAACACAGAGCTTAATGAATTTTCTTTTTTAAAATTAATTAATTAATTTGTTGGCTGCGTTGGGTCTTCTGTTGCTGTGCGCGGGCTTTCTCTAGTTGCGGCAAGTAGGGTCTACTCTTTGTTGTGGTGTGCGGGCTTCTCATTGCCGTGGCCTCTCTTGCTCCAGAGCACAGGCTCTAGGCACGCGGGCTTCAGTAGTTGTGCCTCGTGGGCTCTAGAGCTCAGGCTCAGTAGTTGTGGTGCACGGGCTTAGTTGCTCTGCGGCATGTGGGATCTTCCCGGACCAGGGAGCAAACCCGTGTCCCCTGCATCGGCAGGCGGATTCTTAACCACTGCTCCACCAGGGAAGTCCTCAGACCTTAAATTTTTAATAGCAATGAGGAGAAAGGAGATAACCGATTTAAGCTTTGTTTTCTATTTTTTTTGCCTGGAAGTACTTTACCCTAGATTTCTGCTTTGCTTGCTTCTGCATACCATTAATATCTTTAGTCAAATGTATGGCAAAACTTTCCCTGACTCCTCTGTCTGAAATAGTATCCCCTCTGTCATTACCTTCTTTCTTTTCCTTATATCTTTCATAGCACATGAAGAAAGTAAAATAAAAATATGATATAAATATATATCCATATAAAAGAGATAATGGGAAATATTACAAAGTGTTTACAGCACTTAACATAAACAGGGTGAAATTACGAGTGAAAAAAATACACATGGTACTACCCAATTTTTCTACAATGTTTACATAATTTTGTTTTCAAAATAAAGTTATCATTAAAGAAAATATCATGTTAACAGAAATTTCAAAACAGGTGTAATAATAGAATGAAGGGAGAGTTCAATTAATTTCTCCCACCTCTACAGTGCCCAGGCTGAGATCCCATCAGGTGCAGAACTTTGAGATACATAGATATGGAGGCCACGTCCTGCTCAAGGCTGGTTGGCCTCTGGCCTTACCTCATGGCACACAGCTCCAATCTGGCCTTCATTCATGTGGGTTCCCAAGTATTCCATGTCAAAGAACCTCCAGCCAAGTATTCCATTACGACTCATAGCCCATCTCCCACCGGGTAACTGTAGGAGTAAAGATAAAGGGTGAGAAGGAATAGAGTACCCTGGTCCATAGCAGTGGTTTTCAAAGGACAAGCATATACCAGAGTGACTCTGCATTTCCCTCAGCTCTGGAAGAATCTAGGGTTCTTTTTTCTAAACAAAAGCAAAATCTGGGGGACAGGATTACTAACTTGACACCTCTTAAGTATTCACCAGGAGAAAACAAAGTAGACTCTTCTGTCAAGCCCCAAAGGGCAGAACTAAAATCAAGAGTTTGAAGATATAATAAAATTTTATTTCATCACAACACAAAGTAGTACTTCCTAAAATTAGGCATGACTCCCAAACCTCTAAAAGCATGAAAGCAGAGAGCACCCAAACATTTGACAAAGATGGGATTTGGAGTCCATGTTACCAATATTAGGGAAAATCACTAAACCTCCTTTAGAGTTCTATTAGTTTTGAGATCCAGGAGACCCGCACTGGGTCTTGTTCAAAACTCCATCCCCAGAGAGTCCAGCACAATAGATTTCAGTATTTATTGAATAAATCAAATAAAAGATAATTGTCAATACTAAGTGTAATAAGCATCATAAAAGCCACTGAAAAGCTGTAGAGTTTTATACACATGTCATAATGCTGACAATGATATCCATTTTTAATGTCTGTGATTCTAGGAATGGAACGAATTCAGTAAGGGCTGCAGAACCAAAGCCTCTTCTGGAAGCCAAGGGCTGCCAATTAAGTACTATCGGAGAGATTATGGGGCTGACACGCGTTAGAACTGATAGTTTCACTCAGAGGTTGGATCACTCAGCCCTATTATGTGATAAATAAAAAGGTCACTTGGCCTGTCTGGTCAGTTTCCTCAGCAGTAGAATAAGACAAATAACAACAAAGATAGTCCATAGCTCTACAGACTCTTGTGCTAGCTTTAGACAAAGAAGCTAGACTGGACTGACTTAAGCTGTGTGGTATGTCATCTTATCTTCATCCAGATATTGGGACTATTGTTGGGCAGATAGGGAGACTACTGGAAAAAACAAATAGTCTCAACCAAAGGGTAAGACTTGAGCCCTATTCTCTTGACTATGATTCAATCCAGTCCTCTTTCCATAATATTCTCCATTCTTTATACTTGAAAGTCAGGTAGTTTTTTAATGTCCATGAAGAATAAATATGACAGATTGCTTTTTTCTTCAACAATCACTTTTGAGAGAGAAGACTATGGGAACGTGGACCAAAAGAGAATCAGGACTGGGTAAAAAGCCTTCCACTTGCCACGAGCCTATTTCCTCACTGACAAAGAATATACATTTATGGCCTGTCACCCAGCACATGGAGAAGACATCTTCAACTTCGACTGACTGGGGGAAAATATGAGCGTCCAAAAGACTATCTCTAGACACTGACAAAGCTGATTCTCTTTCCTGGGTCCGACATGTCCCTGTCAAAACTAATACAATGCAAGACCAGATTCAGGTTGTCCCAAACACTTTGTGACTACACACTGTGCCAAGGTAACTTCTAAAATCACATCTCAGGGAATTCCCTGGCTGTCCAGTGGTAGAGACTCTGCACTTTCACTGCTGAGAGCTCGGATTTGATCCCTGGTCGGGGAACTAAGATCCCACAAGCCGAGCAGCATTGCAAAAAAAAGCAGATAGCCTTTTCATTGTATGATTAAAATCACATCTCAAGGTAAAACCTCAGAGCATCACATATTTTGAGAAGAAGTAATATGGAGTTCTCTTCTGGGAACTCACAAAAGCCATAGACTCTCAAATGCAGTACCTTCACTGAGTGCTCAGGTTAAGAGCACCCACTTTGTCCTCCCGCAGGAGCTCCCCGGTATTCTTTTGTATGCCAGACTAGGAGCTTTTTGATGACAGGGACTGACCCTTATTACTTCTGATTCCACAGTAAAAGCCTCTGGAGACACCAGAAAAGGCACGATCAATAAACAATTTATAAATCTTCTAATCCCTTCCTAGAACACAAATTTCTTCAACAACATTGTCATGTATTTACTGTTTAGATAACTCCAATGATGGAAAACTCCCTGTTTTATGAGACAGGCCATAACTCTATTGGACAGCATTCATTTTTGCTTATCCTGAGACAAAATCTGGTACCTTATAACTTTTAGGACTTTGTCCACACACTATTCTCTGTATAATGAGTTCATAAAAGAGATGAGAAGATGGAAAATAACTTTCAGAGGCTTTTTCAGAGCCAGTCATGACCCACATTGTGGAGAGACAATCATCCCCCAAAAGGATAAGGCTTTATTTTCTACAGTTATCAACATCATGTGTTGGAAAGATCAAAGTCCTCTTAAAAAAAACAAAACAAAACAGAAGCTTAACAATGTTTTAGATGCAGAACAAGAAATCTGGCAGAATCTAGTAGAAATGAAATCTAGCAGGCAATGCAGTATAAACAGTAAAGGAATTAGAGTCCAAGACTTGGTCCAATATCACCTGCACCTGTGACATCTCTGAGCTGGGCAAGAAGCTCACTTTCTTTTTTACATTTGAAAAATGGAAAGGGAATGGATGTTGACATAGGAATATTCAAATCCAAAACCCTCATTTGCTACTTACTGGCTTCCTGATCTTGGACAAGTTATTAACTTCTATGAACTTCAGTTTCTTCATCTGTAAAATACAGATAATAAACCCTGCCTCACAATGAGATACTACTGTTCAGGAAAGTGTTTAGTACAAAGTAAAGCATGACACAAATGTTAGTTACAACCCTTATTATTATGTTGAAGAACAGAATTCTGATGGACTGGAACAATGGAGTGGAATATTCAAAATGGGATTTAATGAAGATAATTAAAAAGTTCTATGTTACCAGCTTAAGGCAATTTCATATTTAAAAAAAGGGTCAGAGATTTAAATAGGCTACAAATGTACCAGGGGTCAACAATGAAAAAGACCACCTAAAAAAACAAAACAAACAAAAAAACACACAAAACAATGAATGAAATCATTAGGTTGAGTTTCTAACAAAAGCTGAGTCCCACCCTCTCCATAATGGTCAAATCTCAAAGGAAACTACTGAGTGTCACATTTTAAGAGAATGCAGACAAACTAGAAGTTATTCAGCAGGGTAAGCAGGATAAGGAAAGATTTGAGATGCAGAATGATTTAAAGACCTATATGTTTGACTCAGGCAGATGGGCTGAAGGCGTTCCCTAGGGCAGAACAGGACCAGGACCAGCTGTAAGAATGTACACGGTGGTAGGGTTCAGCCTAACCCCAGAATACTGTGCAGCAATCAGAGGTGTCCAGCAACACACAGAGTCAGAGGCAGAGAACCAAGCATCATAGACGAATCTTAAATGGAGGCAGTTCTGAGTGCTGGTGTTGCCTTCTCCTCTAACAGCTCCACCATCCATCTGTCCCAAAGGCCCTATTTCTCTGGCAGGACTCCAGTCCATAAGTAGTTCACAATATTTGGGCTCTTGCTTTCCCTTATGACCAGGATCTCATTAATAATCAGGTCTCTCTTCAGCAGCTGCTGAAGGTTCATCTGCTTAATGGCCACCTGAAATCAGGATACATTCAATGTACAGAGTGACTCAGTATGTACTAAGCACCTACTAAGTACCAGACCATAAACACTTAGGAGACAGAGATGAATAAGATATGGTCTTAGCCCTTGAGGAACTCACAGTTTATTATTGGAAACCAGTGGTACTCAATGTGAGGTCCCCAGACCAGCAACATCAACATCATCTGGGAATGAGCTAGAAATGAAAATTTTCAGGCCCCACCCAGACTTACTGAACCAGAAACTCTGTGATTTAATAAGCTCTCCAGGAAATTCTCATGTGCACCAAAGCTTGAGGATTAAACTTTGTACTAAATAAAATACTTATATTAGAAAAATACTTTAAAAAATCACAATATAAAAGAGGCTCACTATAGCAAGAGTCCAAAAGGAATCCAAATTGGGAAAAAAGTAGTTACACTGTCACTATTTGTAGATGACAGGATACTATACATAGAAAATACTAAAGATGCTACCAGAAAACTACTAGAGCTCATCAATGAATTCGGTAAAGTTTCAGGATACAAAATTAATACACAGAAATCTTGCATTTCCATAAACTAGCAATGAAAGATCAGAAAGAGAAATTAAAGAAACAGTCCCATTTACCATCACATCAAAAAGAATAAAATACCTAGGTATAAACCTACATAAGGGACAAAAGACCTGTATTCCAAAAACTATAAGATGCTGATGAAAGAAATTGAAGACAACACAAACAGATGGAAAGATATACTGTGTTCTTGGATTGGAAGAATCAATATTGTGAAAATGACTATACTACCCAAGGCAATCTACAGATTCAGTAATCCCTATCAAATTACCAATGGCATTTTTCACAGAACTAGAACAAAAAAACTTAAAATTTGTATGGAGACACAAAAGACTCCAAATAGCCAAATCAATCTTGAGAAAGAAAAAAGGAGTTAGAGGAATCAGTCGTCCTGACTTCAGACTATACTACAAAGCTACAGTAATCAAAACAGTATGGTACTGGCACAAAAACAGAAATATAGTTCAATGGAACAGTATAGAAAGCCCAGAAATAAACCCATGTACCTATGGTCAATTAATCTACAACAAAGGAGGCAAGACTATACAGCGGAGGAAAGACTGTCTCTTCAATAATTGGTGCTGGGAAAACTGGACAGCTACATGTAAAAGAATGAAATTAGAACATTATCTAACACCATACACAAAAATAAACTCAAAATAGATTAAAGACTTAAATGTGAGACCGGACACTCTAAAACTCATAGGCAGAACACCCTCTGACATAAATCATAGCAGTATCTTTTTTGATTTGTCTCCCAGAGTAATGGAAATAAAAACAAACAGATGGGACCTCATTAAACTCAAAAGCTTTTGCCCAGCAAAGGGAACCATAAACAAAACAAAAGGACAACACACAGAATGGGAGAAAATATTTGCTAACGGTGCAACTGACAAGGGATTAGTCTCCAAAGTTTACAAACAACTCATGTAGCTTAATATCATAAAAACAACCCAACCAAAAAATGGGCAGAAGACCTAAATAGACATTTCTCCAAAGAAGACATACAGATGGCCAAAAAGCACCTGAAAAGATGTTCAACATCATTAATTATTAGAGAAATGCAAATCAAAACTACAGTGAGCTATCACCTCACACCAGTCAGAACAGCTATCATCAAAAAATCCACAAACAATAAATGCTGGAGAGGGTGTGGAGAGAAGGCACCCTCCTACACTCTGGGTGGGAATGTAAACTGGTAAATCCACTGTGGAGAAGAGTATGGTGATTCCTTAAAAAACTCAAAATAGAGCTACCATGTGATCCAGCAATCCCACTCCTGAGCATATATCCAGAGAAAAACATGGTCCAAAAGGATACATGTACCCCAGTGTTCATTGCAGCACTATTCACAATAGCCAGGACATGGAAGCAACCTAAATGTCCATCAACAGAGGAATGGATAAAGAAGATGTGGTACATATAAACAATGGAATACTACTCAACCATAAAAAAGAACAAAACAATGCCATTTGCAGCAACATGGATGGGCCTAGAGATTGTCACACTGAGTGAATCAAGTCAGAGAAAGACAAATATCATATGATATTGCTTACATGTAGAATCTAAAAAAAATGATACAAATGAACTTATTTACAAAACAGCAACAGACTCACAGACTTAGAGAATGACTTATGGTTACAAGTGGGAAAGGTGGAGGGGAGGCATAGTTAGGGAGTTTGGGCTTGACATGTACACACTGCTATGTTAAAAATGGATAACCAACAAGGACCTACTGAATAGCACATGGAACTCTGCTCAATATTATGTAACAATCTAAATGGGAAAAGAATTTTAAAAATAATAAATCCATGTACATGTGTAACGGAACAAAAAAAGCTACCTGACTTGCAAGAGGATTTGTTACCCAGCCCTTATAGTCCTGCACTATAATCACTTTAATTTTGATGAAGAATATCAGAAAAGGATTTGCCAAGACTTATCAAATGACTCTTAACTGTAAATTATGTTTTTCACTTAGAAGCACCTCACACTCAGAAAAGGGAGGGAAAATGAAAATATTCTTAATTTCAATACTTTCTTCTGAATACAGTATTTTAAATAAAATTTATTTTTATTGAAAAAAAAAAGTTCCACATACTGAAGTTTATGATGATTAGTTAGGGTGTGTATCTCAAGAAGCTTGTGAGCTCATTTGAAAGCTCAGAATCCCTGCTGCCAAGCACAGGGCCTGGAACACAGTGGGTGCTCAGCAAACATTTGTGGAAATGAAGAGGTAAAGAGATAATTCAGTGGGTTGATAAGTACTTTGCTGTTAAACAACAAAAAGCATCAGCAATAGGCTACTCTATCCCATAGGACTAGATTTTAAATTACTTGGTAAATGTTTATTCCCTAAAGATATTTTCTCTTTTTCTGGCTTAACAGACAATAACATGAACAACTAACAGAACAACTAAATTAGTCTTTCCAGAATCAGCAAAACATGTAGAGATGAATAATTCAAATTTTTATGGGAAAATCTTAGACTCTATTATTTCTTCAAGTCAAGTATAGATAATCTTCTGCCAAGAGCCAGTTAGTTCATCAGTAAGAATAGAAATGATTTTTTTTTTTAACATTTTGACCACTTCCATTCCCTACCCCAAGTGATAAAAAGTTGCTTTGAAGTGGGGTCCCCTATCAGGTTAGGTTTCTGGTCTGGCTGCAGCTTTCTATAACAGTTGATGATTAGCTTTTTCTAATGTCTGAAGAGGAACACATTGATCTAAAGGCACGTTACATTAAGACTGTAATCCCTTACAACACATATTAAGATCTGGAGCCTCTGCAGTTCCTCAGGCCATCCTGGAGGATGGGACAGTGCTAGTGAACCTCACAGAGGTCACTACTAGCAGCAGCAAGGGAGAAAAGAGGCAGCCTGTGGATAACAGATGGTGTGGCAAGACACCAGGAATCCTTTTCAATAGCTACTGACTAACTATGGGCTAGGCTAAATGCCCTTCACCTAATCAGATCCCTTCCATTCAGGCGAGCAGATAGCACTCCTATAACAGAAAAAGAACTGGACTTGAACTCTGGGGGCCTAAGCTCTGGGGCTGAGTCTGTCACTTACTAACCTTGACCAGTCACAAGCTCTCTGAGCCTCTGTCCCTTTATCAATACTGAAGATAATAATCCCAACCCTGAATCCCCTCCTCACAGGATTGTTTTGAGAACTAAATGAAACAGTGGTCAATGTGTTACTCATACATAACAAATGTAAATAATACAGTAAGACAACAATGAAAATGCTAACCATTGTCATAACAAGATTTGATGAATAATTGGCACAGAGCAGCAAGAGTGACAACGTTATCAGCAAGAATGATAGCAAAAACAAACCATTCTCCCACCACTACTGTTTATTGAATGCCTACTCTGTGCCAGTGCTGTGTTAGGTGCTCCACTGACATTATCTCTGTAAAACCTAACAACAACCCTGTCAAGCAAAAATCATTATCTGCATTTTCAGGGAAGAAAATGAAGACTAAGACTTACAAGAAAGTTGCCCAAGGTCATAATCAATGCTTTCAGGTTCATATGACTTCAAAGCCTCTTCCAGTCTATTCTTGCTATTACACACATTCCCTCTAAAAAATGGGCTTGAAAATTAATTGCTGGATCTGTAACTGGAAGATTTCCAGCATTAATATGCTAATCTTCTTACATATGACAGACAATAGCTCTCCTCTTCTCAGCTGGATAACTCCCAAAAAGCACTCGCTCACAAACACAGAGTATCTTGCTAGCTCCACTAAAGATTCACACTCCCTGGGGGAAGAAATGAGGCCTTCCTGGCTACACTGCATTAGCCACCTTAATGGACTCGCTTTCACTCATAGTTTTGTAACCACAAGGCAGGCACATAGTGAAGTCAAGTTTGTTTTCTGTGGCCAGCTTCTCACAAATGAAGCCTCCAGGCCTTCCAGGAACTGGCCAGCCCCAGCCTGCCTCCCATCAAGGGCTGTGAGGCCCCAGAGGCCAGAAACACGACAAGGGGCCGTGGTGCCTAACCTTAGCTCTGCTGTGGCCTTGCAGCTCAGAAAGCACAAGTTAATATTTTAGAATCAAAAGATTCTAACCCAGCCCTTGCTAACTGCTATTAGATTCAGTAGCAAAGTCAGGATTAGAATCTCAGAAGTGATGCCCATTTATCCTGCACACACAACCAGATTAATCTTCCCCACAGTACACGTTTGGTGACTCTCTCCCCTGTTCAAAGCAGAAATGGCTCCTGTTTGCCTAGAGATGCTCCTTGGCCCAACATTCGAAGTCCTTAGGATCTGACCCCTATCTTACTTCTTTCTCACTGTATTCCTTCATATACTACAATCTGAGCTTCTCTCCATTTAGAACATCTTGCTCCACTGTTTTTACATGTTCCAAACCTTCTTATACTTTGTATCAGACCAAAAGAAACCTCATTCTCCAAACCAGATAGGCTTTTTGCCTTCTTTAAAGCCCCATAAGATTATACTTATACCTCTCTTGTGGAACTCAGCACATACTGAATTGTATGATGATTAGTTAGGGTGTATCTCTCGAGAAGCTTCAGAGCTCATTTGAAAGCTCAGAATCCCTGGTACCAAGCACAGGGCCTGACACACAGTGGGTGCTCAACAAATCTTTTCAGAAATGAAGAGGAAAAGACAGAATTCAGTGGGTTGATAAATACTTTGTTTTTAAACCACACAGAGCATTAGCAATAGGCTGCTCTATCCCACAGGAGTAGGCTTTAAATTATTTCCTAAGTGTTTATTCCCTAGAAATAACAGCCAAGAACATGAACACCTAACAGAACAACTAAAATTAGTCTTTCCAGAATCAGCAAGAAGTGTAGAGGATGAATAATTCAACTTTTTTGGAAAAACCCCAAATTCTATTATTTCTTCAATCAAGTATGGACAATCTTCTGCCAAGAGCCAGTTCATCAGTAAGAATAGAAATGATTTTTTAAAACATTTTGATCACCTCCATTCCCTGCCCCAAGTGAGAAAAAATTGCTTTGGAGTGGAGTCTCCTATCAGGTTAGCCTTCTGGTCTGGCTGCAGCTTGTTATAACAGCTGATGTTTAGCTTTTTCTAATGTCTAAAGAGGAACACATTGATCTAAAGACACATTACATTAAGATTGTAAGCCCTTACAAACATACTAAGATCTGGAGCTTTTGCAGTTCCTCAGGCCATCCTGGAAGATGGGACAGTGCTTATGAACCTCACAGAGGTCACTGCTGGCAGCAGCAAGGGAAAAAAGAGGCAGGCCATGGATGACAGAGGGGATGGCAGGACACCAGGAAATCTTTACAGTAGTCCTTAACTATGGGCTAGGCTAAATGCCCTTCACCTAATCAGATCCCTTCCATTCAGGCCAGCAGATAGCACTCCTATAACAGAAGAAGAACTGGACTTGAATCCTGAGGGCCTAAGCTCTGGGGCTGAGTCTGTCACTTACTAACCTTGACCAGTCACAAGCTCTCTGAGCCTCGGTCCCTTTATCAATACTGAGGATAATAATCCCAACCCTGAATCCCCTCCTCACAGGATTGTTTTGAGAACTAAATGAAACAGTGGTCAATGCGTTACTCATACATAACAAATGTAAATAATACAGTAAGACAACAATGAAAATGCTAATCACTGTCATAACTGCATTTGATGAGTAATTGGCACAGAGCAGCAAGAGTGACGTTATCAGCAGGAATGATAGCAAAAACAAACCACTCTCCCACCACTACTGTTTATTGAATGCCTACTCTGTGCCAGTGCTGTGTTAGGTGCTCCACTGACATTATCTCAGGAAAACCTATCAACAACCCTGTCAAGCAAAAATCATTATCTGCATTTTCAGGGAAGAAAATGAAGACTAAGACTTACAAGAAAGTTGCCCAAGGTCATAATCAATGCTTTCAGGTTCATATGACTTCAAAGCCTCTTCCAGTCTATTCTTGCTATTACACACATTCCCTCTAAAAAATGGGCTTGAAAATTAATTGCTGGATCTGTAACTGGAAGATTTCCAGCATTAATATGCTAATCTTCTTACATATGACAGACAATAGCTCTCCTCTTCTCAGCTGGATAACTCCCAAAAAGCACTCGCTCACAAACACAGAGTATCTTGCTAGCTCCACTAAAGATTCACACTCCCTGGGGGAAGAAATGAGGCCTTCCTGGCTACACTGCATTAGCCACCTTAATGGACTCGCTTTCACTCATAGTTTTGTAACCACAAGGCAGGCACATAGTGAAGTCAAGTTTGTTTTCTGTGGCCAGCTTCTCACAAATGAAGCCTCCAGGCCTTCCAGGAACTGGCCAGCCCCAGCCTGCCTCCCATCAAGGGCTGTGAGGCCCCAGAGGCCAGAAACACAACAAGGGGCCGTGGTGCCTAACCTTAGCTCTGCTGTGGCCTTGCAGCTCAGAAGCACAAGTTAATATTTTAGAATCAAAAGATTCTAACCCAGCCCTTGCTAACTGCTATTAGCACAACCCTGCAAAAGTAACTTAAACTCCTGAGTCTCAAATTCCTCATCAGTAAAAAGGAAATAATACTACCTACCAGGTAGGGTTCTTTTTAGTATCGGTATAATCTCATTTTTAGGGTTCTTTTTAGAATTGGTATAATCTCCTCTTCTTTATTTCTGCCTCCAATTAGCCATATTTAAAATTGGCACAATGATACCATGCTAACTTCCTCACCATTATTTTACACAGGTGTCTTGTCAGCACTACAACAGTTTTATATGTACATAATGGACAATATGGTTTCTTACATTTATATACTACATGATTATAATGTCTGAATCTTTAACACAGTTCTTAGCACAAGGTGTAGCATAAAGCAAATGTTCAGTAAATGCTTTATGGAACACATAAATACATACAAGTAAAAATATATATGTAATTCTTAGTTTATGATGCATTTTCATACACATTACCTTACTCAACTTTTTCAACACTTTCATGAGGTATATGTTATCATGCACATTTTATAAATAAATAAAATTCAGGCTCAGGAGGTCAAATGACTTGCCCAAGGTTATGTACGTAGGTAAAGGTAAGCATCTAGGTTATTGGATTCTTACATCAAAGAACAATTAATAAATCTTTAAACATAATAATTTTAAGTTGACTTACCTTTGATGGAGCCTCAATATTTGGCTCAGACACTTGTAAAAGCCTGACAAGAGCACAGTGAGGTATGTGCTGTCCCTATTAAGCATGACTTTGCCAGTACATCATGGGGTTTCAACCACCAAACATATACAAGTAGGTCCTAGTAGCCTCCCTCAGAGAAGCCCAACTCTATTTTCACTGGAACAGGAAGTGCCTCTTTTAATCTCTGAGCCCCAATAGTCTTTGAACTATTAGTTCAAAGACTTAGTCTTTGAACTAAGAACTTCCCCAGGCAAATCCCACCTGCCAACCTTCTCACTCTACAACCAATGATTTTGATGGAAAAAAACCTCAGGTACTCTAGATTCCCTTCATGTCTTCTGCTGCTGAAGATAAGATCTTGGGTCATAAGGCCTTAGCAATAAGATCAGAGCTTTCCCAGCGTATGAAATGTGAGAGACAAAGAGGTGCCTCCAAATGAGGACTTCAATGTCTACTGGAATCCTGGGCACAGAGTAATGGAAGGACCACTAGATTGGGAGGCGGGAGACATATGTTTAAATCTCTTCTATATCAGATTTCTCTCCCAAGCACCAGACTTGTAAAAATAATTGTCCAGGAGTGACGTCAGCATCAAGATGGAGAGAAAGATGTTCCCTTTGTCTCTCTCAATATCTAACCAGTAAAATATCCATAACTCAACAAAGGTGCCTCTGCCCAACACATCACAATGGTGGAGAATTCTACACATCTGTATATCTAAAGGTGAATATATGGGAACACATAGAGGAGGTGGAACCAGGGGAACCATGGAGGCAATGCAGAATCCCAGCTCTCTGGCCCCAACAGCTGAGTCCACATTCCCAGAGAACCCAGTAGCAGCAGGGGAGGTGCCACACATGACTTTGGCTTCCCAGCTACAGTGGCACGCATGGCCACAGGTAACTAGGAAGCAGTGAACCCTACCCATCCAGCCACAGAGGCACCCACAACTCCACTCCACCCCTACACGCAGTAGTGGAGTCCAAGAACCTGACAACAGGAACATGGCAGAGGTGTCTACCGGACCCAGCTCCCTGCCCACTCCCACCCCCACCAGCAAGAGTGAAGCCTGCAGCTCAGCAGGTCCCAGACACAACAGAAGAGCCCATCATCTTGGTGCCCCAGGCAGCATCACCAGGAACAGTGGCAGCAGCATGGCACCAGTGACTGTGGAAGCACAAGAAATTATAGTGAGGGCAAGGGGCCAAACTTCCGACACACATAAAGTGGAGGATGTAAAGTGTGGACTCTCAAATATAATCAGAGGCAGGTGAGGTAAGTGAAATCAAAGACATGTGCTATAGTGCCACCTACTGGAAAACAAAAGACCTCTAATTTCTTATCCGTTGAATTGTTAGAAAAGAGTAGGAAGAGGTTCACTACTTCAAATGCACTGGTAGAGGAACAACTAATCAAGCACCATGAAGAACCACAGTAACACTGTAACACACACACACACACACAAAATGACAATTCTTCAGAAACCAAGCTTAAAGTCAGAGAATATTGCAATCTAACTGATAAGAGAATTCAAAATAGCTGGAATGAAGAAACTCAACAAGCTACAGGAAAACTCAGAAAGACATTTTAATGAGCTCAGGAATAAAATTAATAAACAGAGGAATAATTTGTCAAAGAGACTGAATATCTGAAAAGAACAAAACAAATTCTAGAGCTGAAGACTCAGTAAATGAGACGAAGAATGTATTAGAATGCACTGGAATGAGAGCAGAACATATGGAAGGGAGGAGGGGAGAAGATGGCGGAAGAGTAAGACGCAGAGCTCACCTTCCTCCCCACAGATACATCAGAAATCCATCTACATGTGGAACAACTCCTACAGAACACCCACTGATCGCTGGCAGAAGACCTCAGACCTCCCAAAAGGCAAGAAACTCGCCAAGTACCTGGGTAGGGCAAAAGAAAAAAGAAAAAACAGAGACAAAAGAATAGGTACGGGACCTGCACCAGTGGGAGGGAGCCGTGAAGGAGGAAAGGTTCCCACACCCTAGAAGCCCCTTCGCGGGCGGAGACTGTGGGTGGCGGAGGGGGAAGCTCCGGAGCCTCGGAGGAGAGCGCAGCAGCGGGGTGCGGAGGGCAAAGCGGAGAGATTCCCGCACAGAGGATCGGTGCCGACCAGCACTCACCAGCCCGAGAGGCTTGTCTGCTCACCCGCCGGGGCGGGCGGGGGCTGGGAGCTGAGGCTCAGGCTTTGGAGGTCAGACCCCAGGGAGAAGACTGGGGTTGGCTGTGTGAACACAGCCTGAAGGGGGCTAGTGCACCACAGCTAGCCAGAAGGGAGTACGGGAAAAAGTCTGGACCTGCCTAAGAGGCAAGAGACCATTGTTTTGGGGTGCGTGAGGAGAAGGGATTCAGACCACTGCCTAAACAAGCTCCAGAGAGACGGGCGCAAGCTGTGGCTATCACTGTGGACACCAGAGATGAGCATAAGATGCTAAGGCTGCTGCTGCAGCCACCAAGAAGCCTGTGTGCAAGCACAGGTCACCATCCACACCTCCCCTTCCGGGAGCCTGTGTAGCCCGCTACTGCCAGGGTCCCGTGATCCAGGGACAACTTCCCAGGGACAACACATCGTGCCTCAGGCTGTGGCAACATCATGACGGCAGAGTCGCCCTGCATTCTATACCCCTCCCTCCCCCTGGCCTGAGTGAGCCAGAGCCCCTAATCAACTGCTACTTTAACTCCATCCTGTCTGGGCAGGGAACAGACGCCCTCAGGCGACCTACAAGCAGAGGCAGGGCCAAATCCAAAGCTGAACCCCAGGAGCTGTGTGAACACAGAACAGAAAGGGAAATTTCTCCCATAATCCTCAGGAGCAGCGGATTAAATCTCCACAATCAAATTGATGTACACTGCTCCTGTGGAATACCTGAATAGACAACAAATCATTCCAAAATTGAGGCAGTGGACTTTGGGAGCAACTGTAGACTTGGAGCTTGCTTTCTGCATCTAATTTGCTTCAGGTTTTATGTTTATCTTAGTTTAGTATTTAGAGCTTATTATCATTGACAGACCTGTTTACTGATTTGGTTGCTCTCATCCTTTATATATATATATATTTTTTTTTTCTTTTTCCTTTTTCTTCTTTGAGTGTTTATGTGTAAGCTTCTTTGTGTGATTTTGTCTGTATAGCTTTGCTTTTACCATTTGTCCTAGGGTTCTGTCTGTCCGTTTTGGTTTTTTTTTTGTATAGTTTTTAGTGCTTGTTATCATTGGTCTGGTTTGGTTGCTCTCGTCTTTCTTTTTTTAATTACTTTTTTATTTTTAATATATTTTTTAAATTTTTTATTTTAAAACTTTATTTTTTTCTTTCTTTCTGTCTTTTTTTCTCCCTGTTCTTCATGTCAGACAAAATAGACTTTAAAATAAAGACTGTTACAAGAGACAAGGAAGGACAGTACATAACAATCAAGGGATCAAACCATGAAGAAGATATAACAATTGTAAATATTTATGCACCCAACATAGGAGCACTTCAGTACATAAGACAAATGCTACAGCCATAAAAGGGGAAATCGACAGTAACACAATCATAGTAGGGGACTTTAACACCCCACTTTCACCAATGGAAAGATCATCCAAAATGAAAATAAATTAGAGAAAGAACAAACAAAACCCAAAGTTAGTAGAAGGAAAGAAATCATAAGGATCAGAGCAGAAATAAATGAAATAGAAATGAAGAAAACGATAGCAAAGATCAATAAAACTAAAAGCTGGTTCTTTGAGGAAATAAACAAAATTGATAAACCTTTAGCTAGACTCATCAAGGAAAAAAGGGAGAGAGCTCAAATCAATAAAATTAGAAATGAAAAAGGAGAAGTTACAACTAACACTGCATAAATACAAAGTTTCATAAGAGACTACTACAAGGAACTATATGCCAAAAAAATGCACATCCTGGAAGAAATGGACAAATTCTTAGAAAAGGACAACCTTCCAAGACTGAACTAGGAAGAAACAGAAAATATGCACAGACCAATCACAAGTAATGAAATTGAAACTATGATTGAAAATCTTCCAACAAACAAAAGTCCAGGACCAGATGGCTTCACAGGCAAATACTATCAAACGTTTAGAGAAAAGCTAACACCTACCTTTCTCAAACTCTTCCAAAAAGTTGCAGAGGGTGGAACACTCCCACACTCATTCTATGAGGCCACCATCACCCTGATACCAAAACCAAATACAGATACCACAAAAAAAGATAATTACAGGCCGCTATCAATGATGAACATAGACACAAAAATCCTCAACATAATAATAGCAAACCAAATCCAACAACACATTAAAAGGTTCTTAACAGCATGATCAAGTGGGATTTACCAAAGGGATACAAGGACTTTTCAACATCCGCAAATCAATCACTGTGATACACCATATTAACAAATAGAAGAATAAAAACCATATGATCATCTCAATAGATGCAGAAAAAGCTGCTGACAAAATTTAACCCCCATTTATGATAAAAAAAAAAAAACTCTCTGAAAAGTGGGCACATGGGAAGCCTACCACAACATAATAAAAGCCATATAAGACAAACCCACAGCAAACATTATTCTCAATGGTGAAAAGCTGAAAGCATTTCCTCTAAGATCAGGAACAAGACAAGGGTATCCACTCTCACCATTGTTATTATTCAATATAGTTTTGGAAGTACTAGCCATGGCAATCAGGGAAGAAAAAGAAATAAAAGGAATCCAAATCAGAAAAGAAGAAGTTAAAATGTCACTGTTTGCAGATGACATGATACTATACACAGAAAATCCTAAAGATGCAATCAGAAAACTACTAGAGCTAATCAATGAATTTGCTAAAGTAGCAGGATACAAAATTAATACCCAGAAATCTCTGGCATTCCTATACACTAACAACGAAAGATCAGAAAGAGAATTTAAGGAAACTTGGTAAAGTAGCAGGACACAAAATTAATGCACAGAAATCTCTTGCATTCCTATACACTAATGATGAAAAATCTGAAAGAGGAATTAAGGAAACACTCCTATTTACCATTGCAACAAAAAGAATAAAATACCTAGGAATAAACCTACCTAAGGAGGTAAAACACCTGTACTCAGAAGACTGTAAGACACTGATGAAAGAAATCAAATATGACACAAACAGATGGAGAGATATACCATGTTCTTGGATTGGAAGAATCAATATTGTGAAAATGATTATACTACCCAAGGCAATCTACAGATTCAATGCAATCCCTTTCAAATTAGCAGTGGCATTTTTCAGTTTTTGAACAAAGCATTTGACAATTTGTATGGACACACAAAAGACCTCAAATAGCCACAACAATCTTGAGAAAGAAAAATGGAGCTGGAGGAGTCAGGCTCCCTGATTTCATACTATACTACAAAGCTACAGTAATCAAGACAGTATGGTACTGGCACAAAAAACAGAAATACAGATCAATGGAACAGGACAGAAAGCCCAGAGATAAACCCATGCACCTATGGTCCACTAATCTACGACAAAGGAGGCAAGGATATACAATGGAGAAAAGACAGTGTCTTCAATAAGTGGTGCTGGGCAAACTGGACAGCTACCTGTAAAAGAATGAAATTAGAACTCTTCTTAACACCATACACAAAAATAAACTCAGAATGGATTAAAGACCTAAATGTAAGGCCAGACAGTATAAAACTCTTAGAGGAAAACATAGGCAGAACAGTATTTGACATCAATCACAGCAAGATCTTTTTTGACCCACCTCCTAGAGTAATGAAAATAAAAACATAAATAAACAAATGGGACCTATTTAAATTTAAAAGCTTTTGCACAGCAAATGAAACCATTAGCACGATGAAAAGACAACCCTCAGAATGGGAGAAATTATTTGCAAATGAAGCAACTTACAAAGGATTAATCTGCAAAATATATAAACAGCTCATGCAGTTCTATGTTAAGAAAACAAACAACCCAATCAAAAAATGGGCGGAAGACCTAGACATTTCTCCAAAGAAGACATAAAGATGGCCAACAAACACATGAAAAGATGCTCAACATCACTTATTGTTAGAGAAATGCAGATCAAAAGTACAATGAGGTATCTCCTCACACAGGTCAGAATGGCCATCATCAAATAATCTAGAAACAATAAATGCTGGAGAGGGCATAGAAAGAAAGGGAACCCTCATGCACTGTTGGTGGGAATATTAATTGGTAGAGCCACTATGGAGAACAGTATGGAGCTTCCTTACAAAACGAAAAATAGAACTCCCACTACTGGGCATATACCCAGAGAAAACCATAACTCAAAAAGACACATGTACCCCAATGTTCATTGAAGTACTATTTACAATAGCCAGGACATGGTAGCAACCTAAATGTCCATCAACAGAAGAATGAATAAAGAAGATATGGTACATATATACAATAGAATATTACTCAGCCATAAAAAGGAATGAAAGTGGGTCATTTGTTCAGGTGTGGATGGACCTAGAGTGTGTCATACAGAGTGAAGTAAGTCAGAAAAACAAATATCATGTATTAACTCATATATGTGGAATCTAGAAAAATGGTATAGAGGATCTTATTTTCAAAGCAGAAATACAGACATAGATGTAGAGAAGAAATGTATGGATACCGAGGAGAAGGGGGGGTGGGAGGTATTGGGAGACTGGGATTGCCATATATACAGTATTGATACTATGTATAAAATAGATAACTAATGAGAACATACTGTATAGCATAGGGAACTCGACTTAATGCACTGTGGTGACCTAAATGGGAAGGAAATCCAAAAAAGGGAATATATGTTTATGTATAGCGGATTCATTTTCCTGTACAGTAGAAACTATCACAACATTGTAAATATAACCTAATAAAAATTAATTTTAAAAATAAAGTAAAATTTTTCAATTTTATTTAAAACCAGTTATATTCTCATTATATTTTAAATAATATAGAAATATAAGGAGTTAAAGGCGAGTATTCTTCAGGGATGTGGTAAAGATGGCAGATTGAACATAGGCATGGTCTTTTAAAGCCATTAAACCTAGAAGTTTGGGGAGAACAGGAAAGGAGACAAGATCAGCAAAGGAGGCGATGACATATTGGTGACCAGTAAATAACTCAAGGAAGAATCCAATGCTGACAGTGGGCAAAACTGAAGACCAATTTATATATCTATGCTTCAGAATCCTCAAAATGTTCAGGAATTGGTAGCACAATATGCTTCTGAAACTGGAGGAGTGGAGCAGGGGTGGGGGGTACTAAAGCCAGATTCAATGAAAGTTACTTAAATGCAGTTAGATCCCCAAACTCTTTCCCTACTCTATAACACTGAGTGACTGCCTACACCTTCCTCAGCAGAAAATTGAAGGTTTATTCTCTGGAGAAGGAAAAACACAGGATTTCTGGATTAGGCAATGTAAAGTACAGTTAAATATAAGAGTATCATAGAAAAAACAGGGTAATAAAGTAAATATATGGATACTAATGCTGAGATCCCTAACCCTCTTACCTTACTGTGCTCCTGAAATATTACTCAAACTTTTATTCTCAAAGCAGCAGATTAGAAGATTCTTCACTGGATCTGACCAGCCTAAATTCTAAACACAAAAATAAAGAAAACTGGAACTTCCCTGGTGGTCCAGTGGTTAAAAATCCGTCTTCCAATGCAGGGGACACGTGTTTGATCCATGGTCAGGGAACTAAGATCCCACATGCCACAGGGCAACTAAGCCCGCATGCTGCAGCTATTGAACCCATGTGCTCTAGAGCCTGCTCACCACAACTAGAGAGCCCATGCACTGCAACTACTGAGCCTGTGTGCTCTGGAGCCCACACACCACAACTAGAGAGCCCACATGCCACAACTACTGAGCCCACGTGCTTTGAAGCCAGTGTGCCACAACTAGAGAGCCTGCGAGCTGCAACTACTGAGCCCGCATGCTCTGGAACCCACACACCACACCTAGAGAGAAGCCAGCATGCCGCAACTAGAGAAGCCCATGCCTCAATGAAAGATCCCACATGTCACAATGAAGATCCCACATGTCGTAACGAAGATCCCCTGTGCCGCAAATAAGATCCGACATGGCCTAATTAATTAATTTTTGAATTTTTTATACATAGTATCCTGTCATCTGCAAACAGTGACAGTTTTACTTGTTCCTTCCCAATTTGGATTCCTTTTATTTATTTTGTTGGATTCCATTGGCTAGGACTTCCAATACTACGTTGAATTGAAGTGGTGAGAGTGCACATAGTTGTCTTGTTCCTGATCTTACAGGAAGTACTTTTAGCATTTCACCATCGAGTATGATGTTAGCTGTGGGCTTGTCATATATGGCCTTTATTATGTTGAGGTATGTTCTCTCAGTAGCCATTTTGTTGAGAATTTTTATTATAAATGGATGTTGAATTTTGTCAAAAAGTTTTTCTGCATCTATTGAGATAATCATAAGATTTTTATTCTTCAGTTTGTTAATGTGGTGTATCACACTGAGTGATTGGTGGACATTGAACCATGCTTGCATCCCTGGGATAAATCTCACTTCATTATCAAGTATGATTCTTTTAATGTATTGTTGAAATTAGTTTGCTGATATTTTGTTGGGGATTTTTGCATCTATATTCATCAGTGATAGTGGCTTGTAATTTTCTTTTTCAGGGGGTCTTTATTTGGTTTAATATCAGGGTGATACTGGTGTCATAGAAAGAGTTCAGAAGCAGGCCTTCCTCTGTAATTATTTTTTAATAGTTTGAGAAGAATTTGTGTTAACTCTTCTTTAAGTGTTTGTTAGAATTCACTTTGAATATATGATGGCACTCCCTTCTGGCCTACAAAATTTCTACTGAAATTCAGTTGATAGTATTACGGGAGTTCCCTTGTATATAACTAAAAATGCCACAAAAATCTATTAGAACTAACATATGAATTCAGAAAAGTTGTGGAATACAAAATTAATATACAGAAATCTTGCATTTCTATACAATAACAATGAACAATCAGAAAGAGATATTAAGAAAACAGTCCAATTACAATTGCATCAAAAAGAATAAAATAACGAGGAATAAATCTAACCAAGGAGGTTAAATACCTGTACTTGGAAAACTGTAAGACACTGATGAAAGATATTGAAGATGACGCCGACAAAGGGAAAGATACACCATGCTCGTGAATAGAAAAATCAATATTGTTAAAATAAACTTACCACCCAAGGAAATCTACAGATTCAAAGAAATCATTGTCCAAATACCAATGGCATTATTCATAGACCTAGAACAAATAATTTTAAAATTTGTACAGAAACACAAAAGACCCTGAATATCCAAAGCAATCTTGAGAAAGAAGTACTAAGCTGGAGGTATCATGATCCCTGACTTCAAACTATACTACAAAGCTACAGTAATCAAAACAATATGGTACTAGGACAAAAACAGACACATAGATCAATGCAACAGAACAGAGAGCCTAGAAATAAACCCACACTCATATGGTCAATTAATCTATGACAAAAAAAGGCAAAAGTATACAATAAGGAAAAGACAGCCTCTTCAATAAATGGTGTTGAGAAAACCAGGCACCTACCTAGAAAAGAACCAAACTGTATTACTTTCTCACACCATATATAGAAATAAACTCAAAATGGATTAAATACTTAAACATAAAATATGAGACCAAAATACTTCTAGAAGAAAACTTAGGCAGTACACTCTGTGACATTTGTCTTAGCAATATTCTTTTTTTTTTTTTTTTTTTTGTATATGTCTCCTCAGGCAAGGAAACAAAAGCAAAAAATAAACAAAATTGATTATATCAAATTAAAAATCTTTTGCACAACAGAAGAAATTATCAACAAAAGGAAAGGGCAGCTTACTCAATGGGAAGATCTCTTTGCTGTGACATATCTGATAAGGGATTAATAACTAAAATATATAAAGAACTCATACAACTCAACATACAAAAACAAAAATTCAGAGGTCCTTAACAGACATTTTTCCAAGGAAGACATACAGATGGCCAACAAACACATGAAAAGATGCTCAGTATCACTAATCATCAGGGAAATGCAAATCAAAACCACAATGAGATACCATCTCACACCTATCAGAATGGTTTTTATCAAAAAGACAAGAAATAACAAGGGTTGGCAAGGATGTGGAGAAAACAAAAAACTTGTGCACTGTTGGTGGGAATGTAAATTGCAGTCCTAGTGCAGCCACTAGGAAAACAATATGGATATTCCCCTAAATATCAAAAATAGAACTCCCATATGATCCAGCAATTCCACTTCTGGGTATTTTCCCAAAGAAAACAAAACCACTAATTGGAAAAGATATATGCACCTCTATGCTCATAGCAACATTCTTTACCCTAGCCAAGATATAACAAGCTACCTAAGTGTCCATCAATAGATCAATGGATAAAGAAGACACACACACTCACACACACTTACACACACACAGGAATATTACTCAGCCATAAAAAAAAGAACAAAATCTTGCCAAATGCCACAACATTGATGGACCTAGAAAGTATTATGCCAAGTGAAATAGTTCAGACAGAGAAAGACAAATATCATATGATTTCACTTATATGTGAAATCTAAAAATCAAAACAAACATACATAACAAAATAGAAACAGCCACACAGATACAGAGAGCAAACAGTTGGTTGCCAGAGAGGAAGCGGGAGGATGAAAAAAATGTGAGTGAGATTAAGACGTACAAATTTCCAGCTACAAAATAAATAAGTCACAAGGGTATAATACACAACATAGGGAATATAGTCAATAATATTGTAATAACTTTTTTTTTTGTTTTTTGCAGTACGCGGGGCTCTCACTGTTGTGGCCTCTCCCGTTGCGGAGCACAGACTCCAGACGCACAGGCTCAGCGGCCATGGCTCACGGGCCCAGCCGCTCCGCGGCATGTGGGATCTTCCCGGACCGGGGCACGAACCCGTGTCCCCTGCATCGGCAGGGGGATTCTCAACCACTGCACGACCAGGGAAGTCCTGTAATAACTTTTTATGGTGGCACATGGTAAGTAGTTACCATGGCGATCATTTTGTAACATGTATAACTATTGAATCACTATGTTGTACACCTGAAACTAATATACTATTGTAAGTCAATTATACTTCAATGAAAAAAGAAAAAAAATTATCTGGTATAAGCTTGGAATCAAAATTCTGCTACCTTTTTCTTACTGTAAAATGGAGACTGTGGGACTTCCCTGGTGGTCCAGCGGTTAAGATGCCATGCGTCCACTGCAGGGGGTGCAGGTTTGATCCTTGGTCAGGAAACTAAGATCCCACATGCCACGCAGTACGGCCAAAAAGTAAAAAAAAAAAAAAAAAAAATGTCACTGCTGTTTCAAATGCAGAATTTTAATTAATTTATCCATGAATATAACCCAGGATTCATTCCTGCTTCTTATATATATTCTCTCAGTCCATATTCTCTGGAATTACTCTTATCTTCTAGGATTTTTCTCCTCTACATAATTAAGCTGTGGTTTCTTCTGCTCCAATCAGTCTGACTTTACCTGCTTCCTATCTTCCATGAACCTTCTGACAATGGTCCAATTATGTCCTGTTTTTGTTTTGGAGCACTGTTTTGAGTTCATTTTTTATGTATCTTTTCTGAAATTAAGAAATTTAGCATAACCAGAGAGAGACACATGAATTCACTCTACTACCCTACCCTGATCAAAATTCTTTCTAATATGGTAGTTTAGGCTAAAATGCCCATCCAACTATATTAATCTCCCATCTAAAATACTTCCTCAGCTTCAGCACAAAGTCCAAGTTCTTTGGCCTGACATGATGAATCTTTAACTTGGCTTTTGTTCATGCTACCTCACACAAGAAACCATTGCCCTTCTCTCTGGCTCGTATCATTACCTGTGTTGATCTGACACTGTATTATAAATCCTTATTTACATGTTCTGAA
Source organism: Physeter macrocephalus (assembly GCF_002837175.3). NCBI lineage: Eukaryota > Metazoa > Chordata > Mammalia > Artiodactyla > Physeteridae > Physeter > Physeter macrocephalus. Next base: position 55,813,702 of record NC_041229.1, on the reverse strand, counting down.
TCCTCACTAAATTATAAGATCAAGAGCAAAGACCTTACCAGTCCTTGAGTCTTCAGCACCCAAAGGGCCTATCACATAGCAGTTGTTCATTTTATAAATAAGAATTTGGGCACAAAAGTGCTATTGAAAGAGCTGGATCTCAGACCAGTGAGCCACAAATAAAAGAAGTTTAGAGTGGAAAGAACCTTAAATATCATGTTTGTTAAATGAACAAATAGTGAGGACCCAACGATTCCATACAAATTTCCTTGTAATACCAGACAGTATAAGGCACTCCATCAAATATGACCCTCATTGTACATTATTCATGTACCTCTCTTGCAGCCTTTATCCCTCTATTCTGTTGTTAACTTTTTCTCAAAGACTAAGAGAGAGCATATTCAATTTTGTAACACCAACACATGGGCACAAAGAAGGTGCTACACAAATATTTTCGGTATGCATGAATAAATAAACGCTTAGGAGAACTGAATTTGGTATTGGTCTCTACTACTGACTCATTCAAGGGTACAGAGCAAGTCATGTAAAGTATCTGAGTCCCAATTTCCTAATTTGTGTCATGGAGATAACAATCCCAACCAATTATTTTACAAATAAAATGGAATGATTTGTGTGAAACCAATATGGAAAACAATGCCATGCTACCACAATACAAACCACATGCCCCACATAAAACTAGCAAGGAAATAAAGAGGCCTGAGCCACAGGGACAATATTCTGAACTGGGGGAGATAATGTCCTTGACAGCCTGAGTAGTTTTAATTGTAGATACTAAATCAGTACAGGATTTTACCAAGCAGGTGTTATCCTCTCTGCCATATGGCATGAGCCCCAGGGCTCCTCCTCCTCACCAAGGAAAAACAGAGCTAAGGCTTTACTGCAGTCTCCTTTATAAGACCTCTCTGACATCTTCTTTCTCAGTTCCCTGCCACAGTGAAAAAAATCCAGGACAGGGACTCAGAAGACCCTAGTTCTAATCTGGTTTGAATCACTATGTTGTACACCTGAAACTAATATACTATTGTAAGTCAATTATACTTCAATGAAAAAAGAAAAAAAATTATCTGGTATAAGCTTGGAATCAAAATTCTGCTACCTTTTTCTTACTGTAAAATGGAGACTGTGGGACTTCCCTGGTGGTCCAGCGGTTAAGATGCCATGCGTCCACTGCAGGGGGTGCAGGTTTGATCCTTGGTCAGGAAACTAAGATCCCACATGCCACGCAGTACGGCCAAAAAGTAAAAAAAAAAAAAAAAAAGAGACTGTCACTGCTGTTTCAAATGCAGAATTTTAATTAATTTATCCATGAATATAACCCAGGATTCATTCCTGCTTCTTATATATATTCTCTCAGTCCATATTCTCTGGAATTACTCTTATCTTCTAGGATTTTTCTCCTCTACATAATTAAGCTGTGGTTTCTTCTGCTCCAATCAGTCTGACTTTACCTGCTTCCTATCTTCCATGAACCTTCTGACAATGGTCCAATTATGTCCTGTTTTTGTTTTGGAGCACTGTTTTGAGTTCATTTTTTATGTATCTTTTCTGAAATTAAGAAATTTAGCATAACCAGAGAGAGACACATGAATTCACTCTACTACCCTACCCTGATCAAAATTCTTTCTAATATGGTAGTTTAGGCTAAAATGCCCATCCAACTATATTAATCTCCCATCTAAAATACTTCCTCAGCTTCAGCACAAAGTCCAAGTTCTTTGGCCTGACATGATGAATCTTTAACTTGGCTTTTGTTCATGCTACCTCACACAAGAAACCATTGCCCTTCTCTCTGGCTCGTATCATTACCTGTGTTGATCTGACACTGTATTATAAATCCTTATTTACATGTTCTGAATCCTCACTAAATTATAAGATCAAGAGCAAAGACCTTACCAGTCCTTGAGTCTTCAGCACCCAAAGGGCCTATCACATAGCAGTTGTTCATTTTATAAATAAGAATTTGGGCACAAAAGTGCTATTGAAAGAGCTGGATCTCAGACCAGTGAGCCACAAATAAAAGAAGTTTAGAGTGGAAAGAACCTTAAATATCATGTTTGTTAAATGAACAAATAGTGAGGACCCAACGATTCCATACAAATTTCCTTGTAATACCAGACAGTATAAGGCACTCCATCAAATATGACCCTCATTGTACATTATTCATGTACCTCTCTTGCAGCCTTTATCCCTCTATTCTGTTGTTAACTTTTTCTCAAAGACTAAGAGAGAGCATATTCAATTTTGTAACACCAACACATGGGCACAAAGAAGGTGCTACACAAATATTTTCGGTATGCATGAATAAATAAACGCTTAGGAGAACTGAATTTGGTATTGGTCTCTACTACTGACTCATTCAAGGGTACAGAGCAAGTCATGTAAAGTATCTGAGTCCCAATTTCCTAATTTGTGTCATGGAGATAACAATCCCAACCAATTATTTTACAAATAAAATGGAATGATTTGTGTGAAACCAATATGGAAAACAATGCCATGCTACCACAATACAAACCACATGCCCCACATAAAACTAGCAAGGAAATAAAGAGGCCTGAGCCACAGGGACAATATTCTGAACTGGGGGAGATAATGTCCTTGACAGCCTGAGTAGTTTTAATTGTAGATACTAAATCAGTACAGGATTTTACCAAGCAGGTGTTATCCTCTCTGCCATATGGCATGAGCCCCAGGGCTCCTCCTCCTCACCAAGGAAAAACAGAGCTAAGGCTTTACTGCAGTCTCCTTTATAAGACCTCTCTGACATCTTCTTTCTCAGTTCCCTGCCACAGTGAAAAGAATGCCGGATGGGGACTCAGAAAACCCTAGATCTAATCTGGTTCTGCCACAGAAGCAATTATTAGTCTTCAGGAAAGTCTGTTTTGTCACCAGCAAAGAGGGGAGGATAATACTTTCTTCACAAGGTAACTGTAAGGACTAATTATTCTAACATACATAAGGTTATTAACACAGTGTCTGGCACATGTTAGCTACTCAATAAATAATAGCTGTTACTCCTCCTACAAAAACATAAAGACATTTGAGCCACAAAGCAAAGCTCAGCTTTGTTCAGACCCCTTCTTCAATAATTTACAGTTCAACAATGGGGAGAAACTCCCAAAGATCTCAACATTTGCACATTCTTCCCCATATTTCAATTACATCTCTTCCATTTGATGAAAGAGTGGATCAGGGGAAAGTGACACAGACTGCAGATCAGATACCTTATTGTTATTAACCCTTCTTGATATCAGTTTTATCATCTATAAAACAAAGATAATAAACCACCTCACTAAATTCCAGTGAAGATTAAAAGAGATAGTGAATAAAAAAGGACCTGGTATGCCACAAGGCATTAGATATGTGAATATTTTTTATAATTGATAAGTGTACAAATGACTCAGAGTAAACTTCCCCACTTCTGGAAGCATGGTCCAAAGTATTTGGATGGTTACTCAGTATTTTATTAGAACGTACGACCCCCACTTAAAATTTTTGAATAGCTTCTCATTACCTAAAAGTTATAACTCCTATATGATCAGACCTGTCTAACCTCCTCCTCATCACCCATCTCTAGTCCCTTCACACTTCACATTCCAATCATAACAAACCACTTGCAGTTCTCTGTGTAAGCCTACCTCATGAAACTTGTTGCCTTAGCACATGCTAATTATTCTCTCTGTCTGCAATACTCTCATCTCTCCTTAATTCTCGACCTAAATAACTAACTCATTTAGCTCAGACTCTACCATCAAGAAGCCTTCTTTATACATCCAACCTTTCATTCAGTAAATTGTTCCTTGCCAGATGCATGGATCTGGCAATTAACAAGTCATACATAGCCCCTGGCCTCATGAAGTTTTAGCATGCTGCACTGTAACTGTTTGTGCCTTCATGTCACTTACAGGATTAGGAGATTCTTAGGAGTTGGGACATCACAAAAGCCAAACAAAATAGGTACTATTAGTATCTCCATGTTATGGATGAAAAAAGTGAGGCTTACTGAGGGTTTAGAGGCTACTCAGCTAGTAAATTGCTGAGCCTGAATTCAAAACCAGGCTGCTCTAATCCCAAAGCCTCCTTTCTTAACCGTCCTACCAGTAAATCAGTTAACTGAGCAATCAATCAAAATTCAACCAAGCAAATGAAATGGAATTTTAAGGCACACTCATGGTCTAAGAAAAATAAGAAATCAAACAAACCAATACAATGGTATAGATGTATTGAAAGTAAACCTCTGGGAAAATTCAACCCATTTTTACAGTTGTACCTATGGTAGAGTACAACAGTTATATCCCTAGAATAATGACTGGAATAGAATGTTCTTAATTACTGTAATTTCTAAGAAAAGAAAGATATGAATAGTTTTTATAAAAGCTGAAAACCAAAAGAATATTCTAGTAAGCACTTAACCAAAAAGGGAATTCAATGGTATTTTAAAGCCCCATTCAGTTAACGTAAAGGCCGTACTATATATAGGAAACATCATGAGATTTCTATCCTTAAATCTTCCATAAATTCAAAGGTGACATAAACAACTGGGAACTTTCATTGAAGAAACAGAAAAGGTGGTGAACTCAAGGAACGCTTAATTTTCTGGTAACATTTCCACTGGAATTCTTTTTTTTTTTTTTTTTTGCAGTACGCGGGCCTCTCACTCACTGTTGTGGCCTCTCCCGTTGTGGAGCACAGGCTCAGGACGCGCAGGCTCAGCGGCCATGGCTCACGGGCCCAGCCGCTCCACGGCATGTGGGATCTTCCCGGACCGGGGCATGAACCCATGCCCCCTGCATTGGCAGGCGGACTCTCAACCACTGCGCCACCAGGGAAGCCCTACACCCAACCTTTTATTCAGTAAATTGTTACTTGCCAGATGCCAGGGATCCAGTAATTGACAAGTCAGACATAGCCCCTGGCCTCATGAAGTTTTAGCATGCTGCACTGTAACTGTTTGTGCCTTCATGTCACTTACAGGATTAGGAGATTCTTAGGAGTTGGGACAATGTCTGATTCATCCCTATATTGCCACGTCTCCACACAGGACCTGGCAAAGTGTAGGGACTTTGCAAATGTTTAGTAAATCAATATGATTTAGTAAATCGATATAATTACCACCTTCGTACAAGAGACAATATCAGGTATAAAGAATAGCAGTATTCTTTTTAATGGCTGAGTAATAGTCCATTACATATATTACCACATCTTCTTTGTCCTCTGTCAATGGACATTTAGATTGCTTCCATGTCTTGGCTATTGTAAACAGTGCTGCAATGAACACTGGGGTGCATGTATCCTTTCGGACCATGTTTTCCTCCAGATAGATGTCCAGGAGTGGGATTGCAGGATCATATGGTAGCTCTATGTTTAGTTTTTTAAGGAACCTCCATACTGTTCTCCATAATGGCTGTGCCAATTTACATTCCTAGCAACAGTGCAAGAGGGTTCCCTTCTCTCCACACCCTCTCTAGCATTTATTGTTGTTGTTGTTGTTGTTGTTTTTTGCGGTATGCGGGCCTCGCACTGTTGTGGCCTCTCCCGATGCGGAGCACAGGCTCCGGACGCGCAGGCTCAGCGGCCATGGCTCACGGGCCCAGCCGCTCCGCGGCATGTGGGATCTTCCCAGACCGGGGCACGAACCCGTGTCCCCTGGCCGCTCCGCGGCATGTGGGATCCTCCCAGACCGGGGCGCGAACCCGGTTCCCCTGCATCGGCAGGCGGACGCGCAACCACTGCGCCACCAGGGAAGCCCCTCACTGTAGTTTTGATTTGCATTTCTCTTAATAATTAGTGATATTGAACATCTTTTCTACAGATTGTCATACTGAGTGAAGTATGTAAGACAAAGAAAGAGAAATATTGTATGATATCACTTCCATGAGGAATCTGAAAAGAAATGATACAAATGAACTTCTTTACAAAACAGAAACAGACTCATAGACTTAGAGAATGATCTTATGGTTATGGGAGGGGGGAGGAGAGGCGGGGGGGAGTGATAGTTAGGAAGTTTGCAATTGATATGTACACACTGCTATGTTTAAAATAGATAACCAACAAGACCTATTGTATAGCACAGGGAACTCTGCTCAATATTATGTAGCAACCTAAATAGGAAAAGAATTCAAAAAAAGAATAGATACATGTATGTGTGTGTGTATATATATATATAACTAAATCACTTTGCTGTACACCTGAAACTAACACAGCACTGTTAGTCAACTATACTCCAATATAAAATAAAAAGTTAAAATAAAAAAGAATAGCAGTATTCTCTCAGTTATGTCACAGCTTATAAGACCCTTTCAAATACATCCACATCTCGTCTTATCTGCTCTGAAAAACAGAATTTGTAAGTTGAGAGAGACAGAGGGATCCTTGAGGTCCTTTAATTTTACTTTCTACCCAATTCATCAATGGTTCCTATAATATCCCTTCAAGTGACAGGACATGTACTACAACTTCAGAATGAATGACTTTAAATTCATAGAATCTGCTCCCTTCAACAAGCAGTCCTAATCCTAGTTTTGTAGACCCAACTAACCCAAAAGAAGGAATTCTCTTCTAAATTCAGTTATTTGAAGACATGTCAGAAAAGGCAAAGTGTATTATGCTCACTTTATTGATGAAAACACTGAAGCTCAGAAAGGCAAATTGGCTTTGCTAATGCTCAAATCTACAAATGAAAAACTGAGTCTAGCAGCCAGTTCTTCTGGTTCCAAGGTTAGGATTTCTACAACATTAATAAACTAAAGCTGGAAGGGATGTCTACTGTTTATTAAGTCCAAGTCCTTTACTCTGAGGCCCAGGGTGGGAGAGTGACCAAGATGAGTACCCCCCAGCTCAGACTCTCCATCTACCACACTGACTTGATCCCTAAAAATCATACCTGCCCATATCAGAATAGAGGAAATAAAGGCTTACCAAAGTGTTAAAAGGACTATAATCCTCAGCTAATTTACCTCCAAAGGAAAAAAGACACTGGATTTAGTCAGTAAACAATTACAGTTAATCCTTTCTTGAGAGCTAAGGAAGCCTATTCAGTCAAGCACTTGCTAGGCTCAGAGAATAATAATCATAGTGTTATTGGTACTACAGGCCCAACAGCATGCTAAACATGTTATACACATTATCTCCTCTAATCCTCACTACAACTCTCAGTACTATTATTATGTCTACTTTTATAGATTTGGAAACTGAGGTTCAGGGAAGTTAAGTAATTTGCCCAGTAGTTATTTAACACATAGACTGGTAGGAATCAAGAGTTGAATCCTGGTGCACTTCTAAACACTATGCTAGAACTGTATCCATATCATCCACTATATCATCATCAGGCCTCAATGGCCAAAGAGATTTCCTGCATTATAAGTGAAAGGGAAAGAATTCATGGCTGGCACTGTGCTGAGCCACCCATAACAAATGATGACCAGTTTTTAGAGAGGACCCTTCTACATCCATGCCTATTCCCCACAGGGAGAGAAAGACTAAGCCTTAGGAAAAGAGGGGCTTTAATCATCTCAAGTTTAATCAAAGGCAGGGTCTTATTTTCTAAGAACAGATCCAACTCCCTGAAAGCAGATAATTACCATAGTTCACTGATTCTTAGATGTATATTTTTTCACATTAACACGTCTGAAACAGAGATGTGTCCTACAATCAAAGGCATTCCATGGTTCAACTGGCAACTATTTTTCTTTAATGGCATATAAAATAATGGTGCATCTTACAATGAATGACAGCTTAGATTTGATGAAATGTGAAACATAGATCCAATGGAGATCATAGCAAAAACATAAGTTTAAAGACCAAGTATTGTGTTTCTTTTTATTCTTTAATTCCTAAAGGTCTAAGAAACTGACTTCACCAGTTCATTACCAATGGAATTAAGGAGGAGAAAAGTTTACCAAATTCAACCTATTTCTCACCAAGAACCAAGCCCAAAGAATGTCCAAGATCCCAATTCCATCAGATAAGAAACTACCAGGTACAGCTCTTTGGTCCTATGACAAATCAAATCATGAATACATAAACTGTGACGATATGTTCTTAAAATAAACCTTGAACATCCATCTGTACCTTGGAGAAATCAATTCAGGATTGATTCACATTTTTTCTTGGCCAAAAGTACATCACCTTAGACAGGACAAAGTATAATACTATGCCTTCATCTTGTGCACTGGATATTCTGGTATTAAATATATCACCGCTCTATAAAAAACAGGTAAGCACTGCTCTTTTTAAACGTGATTTACAATTTCTAGGTATCAAAATCATTCCATAGCCCAGAATGACAGAACAGAAAGTACTTTCAATCCCTTCATTTTATAAATGAATAAACTAAGGTTCAGAAGAAAAAAAACTGGTACAAGATTACATAAATCAGTGGCAAAGTAGGGCTAAAACCCAGAACCTTGGGTTGTCTATCTAGTTTAGCTTTTGCTTATCACATTAGCTACTAATTGGCACAGAATATAAAGTGCTAAAAAAAAATAGGAAACGTGACAAAAATTGGCATGAAGGATTGTGCTTGGATTATAGACAGCAAACTGTTTAAGGGCCCAAGTTGAAAACACCCTTCCATCACATATCAGTTGAGTCGCTCTGAGTAAGTCACTTACTTTCCTGGAGCCTAATTAATTTGTCTGAGCCTGCAAAATCGGGATAATAATCCTTTCCCTACCAATCTCTCAAGGCCACCATGAGAATCAAATGAGATAATTCATGTGTAATCATATATAAATTGAAGTAGTTTTATCATAATTAGTAGTATGAGAAGAGGTGAAAGTTAGCCCTGGTCTTCAACTTCTAGAAAATTAAAAATCCTTCACATGTGTGCATGCACATATACACATATGCACATATACACGTTTGCACATATACACGTTTGCACAAATTTATACACACAGAAGTAGCTGCATGGGCACATATCTATACATATACACTCAGTGTTATTCATTTATGCATGCACAGATGAACATACACACAATTACCTGAATGTGTATATCTATACCCATATTTAGTCATAAATACTTAAATGGACTTTAATTCCAAACACAGGCAAACCCACAGAGCTATGCTTCCATATACATAAATGGCATTTGTACATATCTACACACATACACATAAAAACAGACTCTTCCAAAGACTTTGCCGCTGAGGCTTTCAAAGCCATCTTCTAATCTGATGTCTCCATGACAAACTTTATAAAACACAAGCCTTAATCTCCTGACTAGAAAACTTTCCTACCCAGCACCCCTCAACCCCAATGACTCCTTGGAATGATCCAGGCCTTCAATGAAAGAAGTGAGACAGACCCAGCAGGCCAGATGTCAGGAAGGAAATATGCTAGGATCACGCATGACCCTCTCCAGGGCACCACTATGCAGCATGGGCAAAGATGCAGTCTGTCATCCTCACCATCTGTGCCCTTTGCTGCAAGCCAGATACTTGCTGGGGAAAGCATCCTTCAAAATTAGCTAGTTCATCCTGGTTCTCACCTTCCCCAACAATACTCCCCTTTGAAAGAGACAGCATGAACACCAGAAAAAGCACTGGACTCAGAGTTAAGACCAGTGGTTAAGAGACCACTAATTTAGCCACATTAGAAAGGCATTTTGGGCTCTAATATCTGCAAAACAAGGGGAAACTGGAAATGGTATACACTAAGGATACTTCTCACCCTAACATTCTAAGATGCTATATAAAAGGCAAGTTTCCAAAAATGTAGACCTTCTTATGACTTGCCTAAGAAAAGAAAAATCTCTCTGCTATGGAAGGAGGTGCTCCAAATAGAGTTACTAGAAGCAAGTGGTAAACTGAAAAGGTACTGGTCAAGGAATAGAAGACCTGGATTCTAATCCCAACTTTGCAATTAAAAACATTCTGAAAAACATAGTCCCTTATATATAGAGAGAGAAAGAGTATACCTAAAGAACATTTATTATTACTGGCCTATTTTTTATTTGATAAAAATCAGTTCCTTGAGGAAGAAATTGGGCTTGCCTACTTAAAAGATACACATTAAATGTCATCACATAATTTATTAATATTGAAAACAAAGATTATAATGATGGCTACATTTCCATGGTTCTGTTTTACAACCTATAAAGAACTGGGACTTCCCTGGTGGTGCAGTGGTTAAGAATCCACCTGGCAGTGCAGGGGACACAGGTTCGAGCCCTGGTCCAGGAAGATTGCACATGCAGCGGAGAAGCAAAGCCCGTGCGCCAGAACTACTGAGCCTGTGCTCTAGAGCCTACAAGCCACAAGTACTGAGCCCATGTGCCACAATTACTGAAGCCCATGTGCCTAGAGCCCGTGCTCCGCAACAAGAGAAGCCACCACAATGAGAAGCCTGTGCACTGCAAAGAAGAGTAGCCCCTGCTCGCCACAGCTAGAGAAAGCCCATGAGCAGCAACGAAGACCCAACACAGCCAAAAATAAATAAATAAATTTAATTTAAAAAAAAAAGAACTTCTACATCAGTGAGCTCATTTATCTGCACTACAGATTCTGGAGATCGGAATTATTATTCCCATTTTGAGCTTTGAAGAAATGAAGTAACTGTTAGAACCTACTGAGTGTCAGAATCTACATCTTCTAGCACAAAGTCTACGTTCTAAATATATAAAATACACTACTTTTAAAAAACCTGGGGCTTCCCTGGTGGCGCAGTGGTTGCGCGTCCACCTGCCGATGCAGGGGAACCGGGTTCGCGCCCCGGTCTGGGAGGATCCCACGTGCCGCGGAGCGGCTGGGCCCGTGAGCCGTGGCCCCTGGGCCTGCGCGTCTGGAGCCTGTGCTCCGCAACGGGAGAGGCCGCAGCAGAGGGAGACCCGCATACCACACACACACAAAAAAAAAACCCTGCAGTTTCAGGGGATTCCTTGGCGGTCCAGTGGTTAGGACTCTGTGCTTTCACTGCCAAAGGCCCAGGTTCAATCCCTGGTTGGGGAACTAAGATCTCACAAGCTGCGCAGCACGCCACCCCCCCCCAAAATAATGAAATAAAATACCTGCAGTTTCAGAGTAAAGACTCCATTTGATGCAAAAACCCATCATCTTGGCTCTCAAATTCCAAAATTCCATCTCAGTGAAAGTGCCATCTCCACTCTTTCCAATACTTTCTTCCTTCACCCCACACCAACAGGCATGTGGAGCTCTTCCACCCAGAGGAACACTCTTTTTCTCCTAGACTTCCCTGGACACAATCCCCATACCTGTAAAGCTCATGTACTTCTGCTATTGGAGGTCTTCTTCAAGTTATAAAATTCCAACACACCCAGAACAGCCTGCGGATTATTCTTTTGCTCCGACTTAGTGATATGTGATGTCTGAAGCAAGCGGGCCCACTGCTCTGGCATCCCCTACAAGAGAGACATGCAAGGCTGTCAGCAAGGCACAGTCACACAGGACCGTGAAGGAAATTCAGAACTAACTCTGATAACTGATAGCAGCTAAAGATGGGTTTAGTCATTCCTTTCTCTCTCTCCCCTCAGAGTTCCACACTGGTCTCTCTTATAACACATATCTTACTATATCTGTCATTTCTTGCGGTATTTGCCCCTTCACCAGGCTATTCCTCCTTTAGAGCAGGAATCATGTCTGATTTGTCTCTGGATCATCAGTGCCTAGCACAGAGCCTGACACCAAGGGGCCACTTAATCGAGGTCTATTTAAGGAATGGAGATTCAAAGGCTTCTTTAGTACCATTCTGGAGGGGAGGAACTTGTCCCTCTCAAGAATATAAGAAGATAGTAATGAGGGTCTTGGGCAAAGACAGAGGCATCAGGCAGTCTGGAAAGAATTAAATGTAACAGTGCATAGCCAGAACTCTGAAAGACCAAAGGTCTTTCTGTGACCCAGGACTTATTATAAACTCACCTGTGACAGCATCAAAACCAATGTGAATCGTGTACTCAAAATCTGAAGGAAGAGAAATCTCTGGCCGTTCCTTCTCCTGCCATTTTTTTTTTTTCTGCAAGAGAAACAGGGAAACGTAGATAAATCCAGGACATTATTATATTTTTAGGCTTATTTAGCTATTTGTTGAGCTCTTAACTCCTTTAGAGGCCAAGGACTGTGATAAAAATTCACATGTGTATTTACAGAGCTCAGTGTTGGATCTAGGTTGGAGTAGATGGAGTAGTAAATTAAGCCATGATTAAAGGCTTTTCATTGATCTAAAGTAAAGTAAATAACTTTCATCAGCGTTAACAGTCTTGGTTCTAACACTAATGAGTCAGTTGATCCTGACTCATTAGTGGTAGGTCAAGTCACTTCCTCTCTCTGAACCCCGGTTTCCTCATCTGCAAAACAAGAAGACTCAAATAGACGGTCTATAAAGACCTTTCCAGCCCCGGACATCTTACGTTCTATGAGCTTCTATAAGCTGCATCCCTCCATTTTGGTCCTTGATTATGGGCCATTGTAAGGTTCTCTAAATTACAGCATTTTAGATTTGGAACTTGTTTTAATACTATGAATCGCTAATATCATATCAGGTGTTCAGTAGACAGTGATTCAAGTTCTTCACATGTATTAACTTGCTTTAGCCTCACAGCAACCCTACCAATTAGATACTATCATCCTTATTTTGCAGATAAAGAAACTGAAGCACAGAGATTAAGTGACTTGTCCACAATCACATGATTAGTAATTGGCAGCAGCCAGACCCAAACCCAGGCAGTGTGGCCCAGAGCCTGAGCTCTAAACCACTATGCTTTGCTAGGACCCTAAAGAATCATGAAGTCCAAATACTTGTAGTCATCCCTCTCCCATCAAGAGTCTTGCATACAGTAGATGTTCACTAAGGTCCTGATGACCTGACAGGAAAAACGTCAATATTTAAGGAGTTGTATTGCTGAAGTACCCTTGTTAGGGGATGAATTGTGTTCCCCCAGATTCCTATGCCCTAACTCCCAGTACCTCACAATGTGATCTTATTTGGAAATAGGGCCTTTCAAGATATAATTAGTTAAGTTATAATTAGGTCATACTGGAGTAGGGGGGTCCCCTAATCCAATAATTCTGGTGTCCTTATTAGAAAACAAATTTGGAGACAGATGCACACAAGAGAACATCTTAAGATAAAGGCAGAGATCAGAGCGGTTTCTTTAAGCCAAGAAACACCAAAGATTGCCAGAAAGTCACTAGAAGCTAGGGAAGAGACATGGAATAGATTTTCCCTCACAGCTCTCAGAAGGAACCAACCCTACAAACACCTTGATCTTGGGCTTCTAGCCTCCAGAACAGAAGCAATAAACTTCTGTTGTTTAAGCTCCTGGTTTGTGGTAATATGTTGCAGCAGCTCTAGCAAACTAATATAATCCTCTTCCAACTAAAAAGAGTTTCAGGTTCTTGCAATTAGCTAGACCTCAGCAAGCACCTGCAAATGCAACCCAGCTGAAACAGGCTTAAATACCCTCCAAGGCTCAGCCTGATAATCTTTCTTCCTAGATGGGGACCTACAGAGCCAAGATTTTAAACATCTGTAGAAACCCTCCCCCTTCCTTCAGCCAAGGTTCTTCTTCCTTCAATGTCCTAGGGAAGAGGTAGAGGACAGGACCATGTGGTCTAAACTCGCAGAGAACTCCCTACATATCACCTAGGGGTACTGGTTTCAGAGGGTAACTGCAAAGGCTACCATTTATGAAGCTATTAGTATGTGCCGGGCATGCACTAAGAATTTTGTATGCGTTATTTCACTGAATACTCATGAAATGCTGCAAAACAGATATTACTATCCCCATTTTATAGTACTTCTTTTTAATAATTTGCTTGATCATTCCTGAGTATCAGTGACAAGCATCACCTGAAAGTATCCAACTTGCCATATACTCAAACCAGAAACACATCGCAGGCCTATGAGGCAAGACCAAAATATCCCCTCTTTAAGGCAAGTGAGCGAGGAAAGGCCAGGAGCCCTGAGTCTCTGGTCTTCCCCACTACCAATCTCCCAAGAAAACCTCCAGAGTTTCTCCTTGTAGGAGAAGTTATTCTCCACACTATCACAATCATGTCACAAAATCCTTGGCTCCATGACAAGCTAGACATTTTCCCTCCTAGAAATGCCCAGGACCATACACCAGCAAGGCTCAGCGTTAAAGAATGGAAGCCCCAAATTCACCTCTAAAAGAATTCAATGAGCAGTATCTGGGCTGGGGTCAGACAGGGGCTGAATGCCAGGTTTGTCTGGGCCTATCCTTGGAGTTCGTATTAAAAGTATAGCCTAGGGCTTCCCTGGTGGCGCAGTGGTTGAGAGTCCGCCTGCCGATGCAGGGGACACGGGTTCATGCCCCGGTCCGGGAAGATCCCACATGCCGCGGAGCGGCTGGGCCTGTGAGCCATGGCCACTGAGTCTGCGCGTCTGGAGCCTGTGCTCCGTAACGGGAGAGGCCACAACAGTGAGAGGCCCGCGTACAGCAAAAAAAAAAAAAAAAAAAGTATAGGCTAAAGCCCATGGGCTAAAATAAGGCTCCCAAATCCACAGTTAAGGCCCCCAGTGCCCAGGAAGAGCTGGACTGCATTTACATGAGCCACTTATTCTGTAACACTTGTTCTATTGCCCTTCCAGGTTGATATGTCTGAGCCTCACTACCAGACTGAATATTCCTACAGGCCAAAGAAATTATCAGTATGTCACCGGCAAAGCCCATAACAATTCCCAGGAAATAAACATAGAATCTGGTAATAAAGTCTAACCTTTTTTTTTTTTCTTTTGTGCTGCTTAGTCTAGCTTCACTTGCTCATTGGGTTCCGCGTGCAGAAGCCCTGCACCAAGCCCTTCAGACCAGAGCTCCTAGTGGGAAACGGCTGGTCCCGACACCGCAGCTCCGCAGGGCCATGGGCAGAAGCTCAGGCAGGACACCGCATTCAAGATGGCAGCGATGGGCCGCGAACCGAGACGCTGCGCCTGCCTCTGCAATCTGGAGCCTGAGCAGTACATCAGTGCCCGCCCACAAGGACTCCGCCCCGTTCCCTGCTGAGAAGAACCCTATAAAGCAGCCCCGCCCACCGCCTTTCAGCTGAAGCAGGGACTCTAGAGCACAGGCTCACGCCTCTCCATTCTTTGATCAAAGAATAAGGCTTTCCTTGGCTTCTAAACCAAACTCAGTCTCATTCTGTTGGCTCAAATGACACTGGGCAGGAGGACCCTTGTTGGGGCCTGACTCAAAAGGGTCAGTAACAAGTATACCCCATAGCACTTTAGATTTACATTTCATAATAATTACAATAATCACCTTCATTTGTGTCATGCTCTAGTTTTGACAAAGCACTTTCACATACCGTAGTTCATTAGCACCTCAAAGCAACTGTGTGACAACAGGGCAGTGATTATGGTGCCCATCTGACAGAAGAAACAGAGGTCCCAAGAAATTAAGTAGCCTGCCCCAGTTTACATGGCAAGTTAGCAGCAGATCTGGGGCCAGGACTGAGGTCTTCGGACTCCCAGCCCCAAGGCCTTTGTATTCTGTCATTCTGCCTCCTCTGGACAGCTGCTGCTCATGATGATGTTATTTCTCCTCTCTCTCCCAATGCATTCCACTCACCAAGTTATTAATGATTTTATCTTCTATACAGTGATCAAATTTACCCACTTTTCTCCATCACCATGGCCACC
The DNA here is from genome assembly GCF_002837175.3 of Physeter macrocephalus. NCBI lineage: Eukaryota > Metazoa > Chordata > Mammalia > Artiodactyla > Physeteridae > Physeter > Physeter macrocephalus. The sequence goes on along the minus strand of NC_041229.1, from coordinate 55,798,089 downwards.
ACCCTATTTCAGCCATTGTTATCTGTGGCCTGAATCATTCTAACAATAACCTGTCACCTGCATTCTAGTCCCCTCCAATGTAAACAGCTGCCAGGGTGATCTATAGCCTTGTTATCAAAGCAGCAACAGCATCACTTGGGAGACTGCTGGAAATGTGGAATTCCAAGCTCCACCCCAGACCTACTGAATCAGAGTCTGAATTTTAATAAGATCCCAAATGATCCATGTAGCTTTTATATGTGCATGTAAAAGTTTGAGAATCAAGAGAATGTGAAGAAAAATCAGAGACAGGAAGAAAATATTTGCAAAAGATACACAGTTGGCCCTCCCTATCCATGGGTTCTTTATTCATGGATTCAACCAACTGTGGATCAACATATTTGGAAAAATATCCAGAAAGTTCCAAAAATCAAAACTTGAAATGCTGCACTGGAAACTATTTACATAGCATTTACATTGTAGTTACAACTATTTACATAGTATTTACACTGTATTCGTTATTATAAGTAATCTAGAGATGATTTAAAGTATATGTATAGGTTATATATAAATGCTATGCCATTTTATATAAGGGACTTGAACGTCCATGGATTTTGGTACCTGCGGGGTCCTGGAACCAATCCCCCATGGATACTAAGGGAAGACTCTATCTTATAAAGGACTATTATCCAAAATGTACAAAGAACTCTTAAAACCCAGCAAGAAGAAAACAAACAACAACCTGATTAATAAAACGGGCAAAAGATCTGAACAGAGACCTTACCAAGAAGATATACAGTTGGAAACAATGCTCAACATCCTATGTCATTAAGGAACTGCAAATTATAACAACAGTGAAATACCACTTCACACCTATTAGAATGGTCAGCATCCAAAACTGACAACACCAGATGCTGATAAGGATGTGGAGCGATAAGAACTTTCATTCATTGCTGATGGGAATGCAAAATGGTTCAGTACATTTGGAAGACAAGTTGGCAGTTTCTTACAAAATTAAACATACTTTTACAATACAATCCAGCAATCACACTCTTTGTTATTTACTCAAATGAGCTGAAAACTATGTTCACAAACAAAAATTTGCACACGGATGTTTATAGCAACTTTATTAATAATTGTCAAAGCTTGGAATCAACCAAGATGTCCTTCAGTAGGTGAATGAATAAACTGTGGTACTTCCAGAAAATGAAACATTATTCAGCACTAAAAAGAAAGGAGCTATCAAGCTATAAAAAGACAATGAGAAACCTAAAATACATATTAAGATCAGTGGTTTCCATGGGTTAGGGGGGAAGGAGGGATGAATTGGTGGAGTACAGAGGAACTGTAGGGCAGTAAAACCTATTCTGTGTGATACTATAATGGTAGATACCTGTCATTATACATTTCTCCAAACCCACAGAATGTACAACCTGTGTAATATGTTGTAACGCTAATGTAAAATATGGTCATAAATTGAATACGATGTATTGATGTAGGTTCATCAATTATAACAGATGTGCCACCCAAGTACAGGATGTTGGTTGTGGGGAAGGTTGTGCATATGTGTGGGCAGGAGGTTTATAGGAAATATGTGTACTTTCCACTTAATTTTACTGTGAACCTAAAACTGCTCTAAAAAATAAGCTATTTAACAAATAAATTGGGAAGCTCTGCTCTGCAGACTTGTATCCTCTCCTTCATCTCCCACTACTTATGCTTCATACACTTTACACCCACTACACTGAACCAGTGATGGTTCACCAAACATAATGGGCTCTTTCACATCCCTTCACTTTGTCTCGTTACTCCCTTTGCCTGTGAATCCTGTCTTTCCCTTTCCCTTCCCTTGCCACTTCACCACACAAGCCCTTTTATTTATCCTTGTCAGGTCTCAGCTTAAAGGTCATCCCTTCTGTGAGGTCCTCCCTGATCTCTAGTTTGGGCCATTCTTCACCGTCTCCTCTGTTCCTGCAGCACCATACTAGTCATTGTCTGTTTTAAGGGTTTATCTTCCCAGCCAAACTGAGTTCCAAGTGCAGGGGCCACATACAATCTACCATGAATCCCCAGCGGCTAGCAAGGGTCTGGCATAAACCAGGTGCTCAGACAATGAATGAAGAAAGGAATAAATGACCAGGCCCCAAACTCAACCTGGCAAGGAGTCTAAGGAATCAGCCTAAGACATGCAAATTCTCTGCAGAGCAGGAATAAAGGTTTCATTTTTACCAGCTCTGACCTGACCTACACAATCCTGTTTTAAAACCTGCTCTATGGGAGCTTCGCACACGGGCCAAAAGATATTCTGAGGTCCTTGTGCCTCCAGGGACCCAGCACAACCCTGACGAAAGGCAGCAAAATGGGGGGACACACAAGAAGGTCTAGAGTCCAGGCCAGTTTTGCCTTTACCACACCATACAGTCCAGGTGCTCAGCTCTCTTATCTGAACCATGGAAAGAATGGACTAGATGATTTTTTTTATTATTGAAGTAAATTGACTTACAGTATTAGTTGCAGGCCTACAACAAAGTGATTCCATATATTTACACATTACAAAATGATCACAACAATGAGTCTGGTTGCCATCTGTCACCATACAAAGTTATTACAATATTATTGACTATATCCTCTAGGCTGTACATTACATCCCCAGGACTTATGTATTGTATATCTGGAAATCTATCTGGTCTAATGTGTCATTTAAGGCCAGTGTTTCTTTATTGATTTTTCTGTCCAGATGATCTGTCCATTGAGATAAGTGGGGTGTTAAAGTCCCTTACTATTACTGTGTTACTGTCAATTTCTCCCTTTTTGTTTGTTAATATTTGCTCTATGTATTTACATGCTCCTATGTCAGGTGCATATATATTTAGAATTGTTATATCTTCTTGTTAGATTCTTTTTTTTAATATTTCACTTAATTTTTATTCTTCTCAAATTACCTATTTTTATTTAATGTGTCAATAATAGTTTAAATTTATTGATGTATTTATGAAGCTTTATGCTCATTATTTCTTTTTGAATCTCATTCCTTTATTCTAGCTCAAGCTTTGTCGCCTGAAATGTAACCCTTTGATATATTTTTTTTAACATCTTTTTTGGATATAATTGCTTTACAATGGTGTGTTAGTTTCTGCTTTATAAGAAAGTGAATCAGCTATATGTATACATATATCCCCATATCTCCTCCCTCTTGCGTCTCCCTCCCACCCTCACTATCCCACCCCTCTAGGTGGTCACAAAGCACCGAGCTGATCTCCCTGTGCTATGTGGCTGCTTCCCACTAGCTACCTATTTTACATTTGGTAGTGTAGATTGATTCTTTTATCATTATGTAATGTCCATCTTTGTCTCTTGTTACAATTTGGCATTATACGAGTCGCTACCCTTGCGTTTTTTGTTTCCATTTGCATGCAATAACTTTTTTCCATTACCTCACTTTAGGCTGTGTCTTTAGATCTGAAGTCAGCCTCTTACAGGCAGCATATATATGAGTCTTGTTTTTTTAATCCATTCAGCCACTCTGTCTTTTCACTGGAGCATTTAGTCCATTTACATTTAAATTGATAAGTATGTACTTATTGACATTTTATTCATTGTTTTCTGGGATTTTTTTTAGTACTTTTTATTCCTCTCTTCTTCTTTTGCTCACTTCCCCTGTGGTTTAGTGTTATGTGTGGATTCCTTTCTCTTTTTTCTGTGTATCTATTATCGATTTTGGATTGTGGTTACATTGAGGTTCTTATATAACAACATATATGTATATATAGTGATGATCTTAAGGTGATGATCTCTTAAGTTCAAATGCATTCCAACAAGCCTGCATTTTTACCCTGCCCACTTTAATTTGTTTTACATAATATTTTACTCCTTTGGTTTTATGTGTCCCTTAACCTCTTACTGACTGTGGATATAGTTGATTTTACTATTGATACTTTTGTCTTTTAATCTTCCTACTAGCTATAAGGGGTTGATCTATTACTTTTACTTTCACCTTTGCAAATGAGATTTTTTTTTCTTGTTTAATTTTCATGTTTCTACTTGTAGTCTTTTTTTCCACTTAGATAAGTCCCTTTAACATTTCTTGTAAAGCTGGTTTAGTGGTGCTAAACTCTTTTAGCTTTTCTCGTCTGTAAAACTCTTTATTTCTCCTTCAAATTGGAGTGAAAGCCTTACCGGGCAGAGTATTCTTGGTTGTAGTATTTTTCATTTCATCATTTTGAATACATAGTGCTACTCCCTTCTAGCCTGCAAAGTTTCTACTGAAATTTAGCTGGTAGTCTTTGGGAGTTCCCTTGTACATAGCTAGTTGCTTTTCTCTTGCTGTTTTTAAGAATCTCTATATTTAAATATTTTGGCCACTTTAATTACAATATGTCTTGGTGTGAACCTCTTTGGGTTCATCTTATCTGGGACTCTCTATGCTTCCTGGACCTGGATGTCTGTTCCTTTCCCCAAGTTAGGGAAGTTTTCAGCTATTGTTTCTTCATGTAAGTTCTCTGCCCCCTTTTCTCTCTTTTCTTTTCCTGAGACCCCTATAATGTGACTGTTAGTATGCTTGATGTTTTCCCAGAGGTCTCTTAAACTATTCGTATTTTTTAAAACTCTTTTTATTCTTTCTGTTCAGCTTGAGTGATTTCCACTCTTCTGTCTTCCAGTTCACTGATCCATTCCTCTGTATCATCTATTCTACTGTTGCTTCCTTCTTGTGTATTTTTTATTTCAGTTACTGTGTTCTTCATCTCTTTTGGTTCTTCTTCATATTTTCTAAGCCTTTGTTAAACTCTCACTGTGTTCATCCATTCTTTTCCCAAGTTTTTTGTGCATCTTTATGATCTTTACCTTGAACGCTTTATTGGATTGATTGCTTATCTCCACTTCACTTAGTTTTTCTTTATCTTGTTTCTTCATTTGGAATGTATTCCTCTGTCTACTCATTTTGCCTAATTCTCTGTGTTCTTTTCTATGTATTACATAGGTCTGTTACACTTCCCAGTTTTGGAGAACTGACCTTATGGAGGAGATGTCCTCTGGGGTTCCCCTCTGGTCACCAGAGCTAAATGCTATAGGGGTGCCCCAATGTTGGTTTTGTGGGTCCTACTTTCATGACAGGGCTGACTATTGTGCATGCACTGGTGTGTGGGGCTGGACTCTGGCCCAGCTGGCTGTGAGGACCTGCTTCCTTCAGTGGCTGTCAGTCACAGGAGGCAGGGCCTTGTCCTAGCCTGGCTGGCTTACAGACCAGGGGATTCTGGGTCTTGTTCCGACCTGCTGCTGGGCAAGGCCAGGTCTGACTGTCACTGGTTTCATGGCCATGTGGTCCCAGAGACCATGTCTGCCTGCTGGTGGGTGGAGCTGGGTCCTGTGGTGGCTGGCTGTGGGGCTCTGGAGGTCTTGTAGCTGGTGTCAGCTCAGTGGTGGGCCAGACTGGGTTTTGGCACAGCTGGCTGCAATACCCAGGAGGGCTCCAGGGCTGGTGCCAGCACACAAATGGGTGAGGTCAGGTTACTATTCGGCTTTCTGTTTGGCCTTGGGGGTCATGGGCCTGGTGCTGGTACACTGACTATGGGCAAATTCCTGGCACTAATAGGCTAGGGGGAGGACTCCAAAATGGCGCTTGCCAGCACCAGTGTCCTTGTGGTATGATGAGCTCCCCAGACGGCTGCCACCAGAGTCTGTATTCCCAGGGGGTATCTCTGTTGCCTTCTGCCTCTCTGGGAGGCTCTTCAAGATCAGCAAGTGGGTCTGACCCAGGCTCCTTTAAAATTACTGCCTCTGCACTAGACTTGGAGCTTATGAGATTTTGTGCATGCCCTTTAAGAGCAGAGTCTGTTGCCTACAGGCCTCCACCCCTCCCATACAAAAGCTCCATTGGCTTTCAAATCCAGATATTTTGCGGGCTCATCTACCTAGTGCAAGACTCCTGGACTAGGGGGCCTGATGTGGGAATCAGACCCCTCGCTCCTTGGGGAACACCTCTGCAATTGTGATTATTCTCCTGTTCGTGGGTGGCCTACCCAGGGGTGTGTGTCTTCACTACACTCATCTCCACCCCTCCTACCCGTCTCATTGTTTTTCCTTCTTTATCTTTTCAGTTGTGGAAAATCTTTCCTGCGAGTCTTCAGATTGTTCTCATCGATGGTTGCTCTGTAAATTGTTGTAATTTTGGTGTGCCCATGAAAGAAGGTGAGCTCAGGGTCTTCCTCCACCTTCTTGGCCTACCTGGACTAGATGATGTTAAGTGCCCTTCCAGCTCCTACTTTCTAAATGTCTGTGAAAACAGAAAGATCAGTACACTCAAAGCTCTGTAGCTATATTTCTTCCTGACACAGCATCCCACTGTCTTTAACAGGAACTTCACACACATCATTTCATATAATCAACACAATCCTGAGGGTGAATTTTTACTTGGAGATTAGGAAATTGAAGTATGGGCTTACCTACAATTATTTAAGTAATTGAAATTCAAAATGTCTGGCATCACAGCCAAGGCCCTTTACATTCTACTACTTTAGCTCCCTTAAAAAAATTTCAAGTGGAGTCAAGAAAACATACTTTTGTATGATGAGAAGAAGAAATAACATTAAATTGGAACTTACCATGTATAAGATACCATTCACAACTATTTTCCAATCCTATGGGATACTTTATTACTACTGTCATTTTACAGATAAGGAAACTAAAAACAGTTAAATAATTTGCCCAAGCTCATACAGCTAGTAAGAGCTGGGATTTGAACCCAGGTCTCATTCCTAAGGTTCCTTCCTCAATATCTTAATGAGAACTATTTGTCTACATGCCAGTTACTAGTGCTTAAGTTATTTATATAAGTGGCCATTTCCACTCCAGAAACAGCTGCTTTTAGAAAGGGAAAGCAAAGGGTGTATCAGAACCCAAATTAAGCTGTCATTTATGACATAAGCACATCTGTCTTACACATAGCTAGAATACATGGGACATGATGCAGGGCTTTGGAATTGCTGTCTGTTCCTAAATTCCCTCTCATCTAGTCACTTAAAAGATTTTAGGAAAAAAAATTATGTTTATGTTCTATTTAGATTTTTGTTTTATATTTATATGCTTTATATTTTCATATTTTATTTCCATTTTATGTTATTAATATACTATGTAATATACAATCATAGGCATGAAATGTCAAATACAAAAAATGCACAAGGAACTTTGGTAATAATGACGTGAAAGAGAGTGGCTCAGAGGATGAAGTAAGTGTATAGAAAATAGCCCCAGGGAAATGAAATCATTTAATGCATGAACAAACATACAGGGAAATGATGAAGTTGGCTTTGCTTCCACAGGTCACTTTTCACCCCACAACCTTTGCATATAGATCCCCACTTCCAAGTTTTTGCTTACTTTTCCTTCTCCTTGCTTAGAACGTTGTTCCTTTCATTCTCCCTGTAAAACTCTCAACCACCATTTAAAGACTGGTTCAAGTGCCACTTCTCCCTGGAAGGATTTCCTGACCTCTCCTCTCTCTGTGAATTCCCAAGACATGGAGTCTGCCAAACCACCATGCATTTAGTCATTTCCTGATTTGTATGATACTTTGACGTTTTTAAGACTTACCTTCTTACCTAAAATGTAATCTTCTTGAGGACCAAAATCATGGCCTACAATCATGGCTTCTTATTATGATCATTATACTTCTGAATCTCAAGTAGGACCCAACACCAAGCTTACTTAGTTCAGGAACACCTCAGAAATATTAGGAAGTGACCTCAGAGACTAGGTTACTCTACTCCCTGAGGAAAGAGGCTTGTGTCATAGAGCGCATAGCGGTAATACTCAGATTACCTGATCAAGTCTTTTACCCTTTGTGATATCCCCTGACCCCTACTGACTGATTTGACTGGAAGCAACTACTGACTGAAATAACAGTTTAGTACAGACCAGACCTGAGGAATAATAAGAGGAAGAGCTTGGCTGAAGTGGGAGAGGAGGGAAGTGTGGGGAGAAATGAAACTTAGCTGCCAGGACTTATTATGAGTGCTGTGCAATTTAGGCTGAGTACTTACTGGCTGGGGGCCACAGCAGAAAACTGGGTACCTGAGGCAGGAAAGCAGGAGAGAACTGGAGAAGCCATGCAATCACAGAAGCATCTGGCACTCAGTAAATATCTTCCTGGAAGTAACAATCACTTCCCTCACATTTATATAGCCCTTCACAAACCACATTCACAGTCACTGTCTAACTGGATCCTCACAAATACTCCAGGAACTGAACAGCATGAGTTATCTCCATTTTACAGCTAAGAATACTGAGGTCAGGCAATTAAAAGAAATATATCTTGCCTAGTTCATCCATCTGTAATATTGCTGTCTTTCATTGTTTTAGTTTACAACCCCGAAAATTGTAGGAAACTGATGGTAATACAAATGATTCTTGTCCATAAAAAAGAAAGAAAGAAATATATCCTGGACTAGGAGTCAGAGGAAGATGGATCCAGTATATCCTTGCCGTTAACTCACTTTACGAACCTGGGAAAGTCCCTTTCTTTCTCTGAGTTCAAATCCTCAATCTGTAAAACAGGTCAATGATCCATGCTCAGGCTAGAGATAAAGGTAAGTAATAAATCACCTTTCTGGAGAAGATACTACCTCAAAGAACTCACGAAGGATAAACAGGAGTTGGTCAGGCAGAGATGGGGAAGGCCATTCCAGAAAGAAACAGAATAAACAAAAACCCAGAGGAGTAGTGACAGTGATCTTTGTCCCAGCTTTCTGCCTGTCCAGCAAGCCAACCAAATTTTATAAACTCTTACTAAGGGTATACTCTGGGCTTGAGGCTGAGGGAAGATAAAATAAAGAAAATGAAGCAAACTCAGGATCCTGTTAGTTCCATATCCCCAGGACACAAATATCAGGATCCCTGGGACTATTGCTGCTGCAAGCAAATGATTTGTTCTGGTTTGTTTTATGGTGACAGAAGTATGAGTCTAGAGGCATCTGATGAAAACTTGTGTCTACACAAAAACATGGAAGTGAATATTCACAGCAGCATTATTCAAAAGAGTCAAAAAGTAGAAACTCAAATGTACCTCAGCTGATGAATGGATAAATCAAACGTGGAATAGCCATAAAATGGAATGTTATTTGGTCCTTAAAAAAAAAAAGAAATCCAGATCCTTGCTACATCATGGATGAACCTTTAACACATTATGCTAAGTGAAAGAAGCCAGTCACAAAAGGCCATATATTGTATGATTTCATTTATATAAAATGTCCAGGAAAGGCAAATCCATAAACAGAAAGTAGATCAGTGGTTGGCAAGGGCCGAAGGAAGGGAGAAATGGGGTATGTATATTAACAGTTACGGGGTTTCTTTTTAGGGTTATGAAAATATACTGTAATTAGATAGTTGTGATGGTTGTACAATCTTGTAATACACTAAAAATCACTGAATTGTACACTTTGAGATGGTGAACTATGTGGTACATGAATTACATCTCAATGTTTTTAAAAACACACATATTAACAAAATAAAGAAGACAACGTATGGAATCAATTAATGCGAAAATGGATTTGCTAAAATTTGACATCCAACTGTGATTAAAACATCTTAGTAAACTAGGATTACAAGAGAATTTACTTCATCTAGTAAAAAAAGCTAATTACCAAAAACCCTAGAGCAAAAACCTTACTAAATGGTGAAATGTTGACAGTTTTCCCTCTTAGATTAGAAATAAGACAAGGATGTGCTACCACCACTTCTATTCATCATAATACTGAAGGTATTAGAAGTACAATTAGGAAAGTAAAATAAGAAAAAGAAGGATTAGAAAGGAAGAAACAAAACTATCACAATTTATGGATAATATGATCATGTATACAAACATAGAAAATTCTAATAGAAAAAAACTTCATATCTTAGAGTAGGTAAAGATTTCAGATATAGAACAGAAAGCATTAGAAAGGAAATAATTAATAAATTTGACTATATTAAAATTCTATCAAAGACACCATGTCATGTATCTATCAAAGATAGCATTAAGAGCATAAAGAGTACTCCTGAGCATATATTCAGAAAAGACAAAAACTCTAATTCAAAAAGATACATGTACCCCAATGTTCATAGCAGCACTATTTACAATAGCAAGGACATGGAAGCAAACTGAATGTCCATCAACAGATGAATGGATAAAGAAGATGGACATATATACAATGGAATATTTTAAGCTGTAAAAGAGAATGAAATACAATAAGTCCCCTACATATGAACCTTCAAGTTGTGAACTTTTAAAGACGAGAAAAAGCTTACTAATGAAGACCTGACAGAATTGGAGGCCCAGAGAAAGGATGAAGACAGACAAGAGGAAGAAGAAGTAACTGAAGAACTGAAGAGAGTCACGATGCAGGAAATGGCAAGGGGATTTTCTTTATCTGAGGAGGCACTGTTAGTTTTTGAGGCATAGGACCCAAACGTAGAACGGTACACGAAGGCTGCAGCAGCCATTCAGAATGCAATCCAGTGCTACCATGTCATTTATGATGAGAAAAAAAGAGCTACTACCCAGACCTCACTGGATCATTTTTTCAAGAGCGTAGATAGAATTGAATCCAGCAAGGAACCAGAAACTGTGCCATCAGCATCAGGCATGAGTGAAATTGCAGCTTGCCCTCCGTCTCCTATTGTTGATGATCCTTCAGCTCTACCATCTCCCCCCTCCTCTCTCTCCTCCAGTCAGTAATTCTTCTTGCCTGTTCATGTGATGCCAGCCCCTATATGCCAGCCGTTGTACTATACTACTGTACTTCTCAAGGTACTGCACTGTAAGATTAAAAATGTTTTCTTTATTTTTGTGTTTGTTTTTTTATGTATAATTTGTGTGAAAAGTATTATAAACCTATTACAGTACAGTACTATGTAGCCGATCGTGTTAGTTGGCTACCTAGGCTAACTTCGTTGGACTTAGGAATGTGTTCTTGTAACAGAACGTTCTTATGTAGGGGACTTAACTGTAAAACTATTTGCAGCAACATACTATCATACTAAGTGAAGTAAGTGGGACAGAGAAAGATAAATATCATATGCTATCACTTATATGTGGAATATTTTTTAAATGACACAAATGAACTTATTTAGAAAACAGAAATAGACTCACAAACATAGAAAACAAATTTATGGTTATCAGTGGGGAAAGGGCCGGGGGAGGGATAAATTAGCAGTTTGGGATTAACAGATACACACTACTATATACAAAACAGTTAAACAACAAGGACCTACTGTATAGTACAGGGAACTATATTCAATATCTTGTAATAACCTATAATTGAAAAGAATCTGAAAAAGAATATATAAGTGAAAAAGTATACCTGAAACTAATACAACACTGTAAATCAACTATACTTCAATAAAATTTAATTTTTATTTTTAAAAGAGTCTATTACTGAAATCAACCCTATATTCATCAATACTACAATGGAAGATATTCTTATAAGAGAATATCATATAGCAATGAAAATAAACTAAACATGTATGTAAAAACAATAGAAATATCTTATAATCAATGTTAATCTAATGAAGGCAAAGAAAATAATATACACTGTATGATTCCATGTACAGCAAGTTCAAAAACAGGCAAACTCATTTATGATGTTTATCTTCTGAAGGAGACAGATGTTAGTGCCTGAAATGGAAAACACAGGGGGCTTACAGGGGGCTGGTTATACCCTATTTGTTGGTCAAGGTAGTGGCCACACAGGTGGTCAATGTGATAATTCATTGAGCTGTACACTGCTGAACTGTGCATTTTTCTATATAAAGATTTAACAAATGCAGTGGAGGAACATACAAGAATCATGGTTCATGAGCTACATATGACCTTACAGAGCATTCAGTCGAATTTATTCATTTTACAGATGAGAAAGAAACCGAAGCCCAGAGAAGGTCATGGAGTTGTCACACAAGTGGAAACATTGCAATAGGGACAAAACCCCAAACAGGATATTTTATTTTTTTTAACAGATGCATTTATTATTTTTTAAATAAATTTATTTATTTGTTTATTTATTTATTTTTGGCTGCGTTGGGTCTTCGTTGCTGAGGAGACAGATGTTAGTGCCTGAAATGGAAAACACAGGGGGCTTACAGGGGGCTGGTTATACCCTATTTGTTGGTCAAGGTAGTGGCCACACAGGTGGTCAATGTGATAATTCATTGAGCTGTACACTGCTGAACTGTGCATTTTTCTATATAAAGATTTAACAAATGCAGTGGAGGAACATACAAGAATCATGGTTCATGAGCTACATATGACCTTACAGAGCATTCAGTCGAATTTATTCATTTTACAGATGAGAAAGAAACCGAAGCCCAGAGAAGGTCATGGAGTTGTCACACAAGTGGAAACATTGCAATAGGGACAAAACCCCAAACAGGATATTTTATTTTTTTTAACAGATGCATTTATTATTTTTTAAATAAATTTATTTATTTGTTTATTTATTTATTTTTGGCTGCGTTGGGTCTTCGTTGCTGCGTGCGGGCTTTCTCTAGTTGCGGTGAGTGGGGGTTTCTCTTCGTTGCGGTGCGCGGGATTCTCATTGTGGTGGCTTCTCTTGTTGCGGAGCATGGGCTCTAGGCACACAGGCCTCAGCAGCTGTGGCACATGGGCTCAGTAGTTGTGTCTCACAGGCTCTACAGTGGAGGCTCAGTAGTTGTGGCACACGGGCTTAGTTGCTCTGCAGCATGTGGGATCTTCCCAGGCCAGGGATCAAACCTGTGTCCCCTGCATTGGCAGGCAGATTCCTAACCACTGCACCACAAGGGAAGCCCCAGGATATTTTTAAATGTTATTACTTAGAGAATTGTGAACACATAGTTGGTTGATAAGCCTAACTCCTGGTTTATCGTATGTACAGCAATGTTTCCAACCCTGTTGACAACAACTATGTAAGTCAATTAGGAGAACACAGAGGAAGAGAAAGAAAGAAAGGGAAAAGGGAGATGGTTAGAGTAAGAAAGAAAAAAGAGTATCTGAGATTTGTAGTTTTAAGAGGCCTACCTTTTTGGCCTCAGTTTCAAATACAGTATTTGTTCCAGAGGCCCAGGCCCATGTCCAGAGCTTAGAATCCTGCTTCTGACATTACAGAGAACTCTTGAGAACTTCTTGGGAAACCTCTCCTTGGGTTCGCTTTGTCTCAGTGCACAAAATTCTTTAATCTGGCCTTTCCAACAGCCCTATCTAAACCAACAGGAAATACAGCCTATATGTAGGAAGAGAAAGGCTGTTTACCCCAGGACAATTCTTTAATTCTATATTGGAGGAACTCCATTAAGAGTTGTTATTTCTTAAATCTCATAACAACTCAAGTGTTAATAACAGATTCCAAAAGAAAGCCATGACTGCAAGCAATAATAGCCACAAAATTACTACCAACTCTTAATAAGGCCACAGTTTGTATAACCTTTTTCACACCTTTAGCCTTATAATCCATTCAGCAACTCTATGAGGTAAATATTATTATGTACCTATATTACAGGTAAGACAACTGAGGTGAAGAAAGGTAGAGCAACTTACCAAAGGTCACAGAGTCAGGGATGGTCAATGGTGATAACCTCAAGTGCTTGAACTCCAACATAGCTGCTTCTACATGCACTGTGCCTTCCCCATATTGCAGACTAGGTGAATGTGAATGGATGTCATTAAATGCAAATTTGTTTTAAAGTTAAAAGAACTAACTAACTCATTTCTACTAAAGGCATTAGTCTGAACATCTCTAGGATGGGGAAACTTCAAATACTATATGGTGTCTGAGGACTTAGAAGAATTAAAGAGCACAGTACAGAAGTCAAGAGACATGGTTGAAATGTAGACTCCATGCACTGCAACAATGCAGCATGTGACCCTGGGCAGGTCCTTGACTCTCTGAGCCCAAGAGTATCACTGTTGTACAGTGGAAAGGTGCTTGGAATCATAGAGAAGAGCTAAAATCCCAGGTCATCCATCCTAACTAGAAGACCTTGGGCAAGTTACTTTACAACTATGAACCTGGGCTTCCCTGGTGGCGCAGTGGTTGAGAATCTGCCTGCGAATGCAGGGGACACGGGTTCGAGCCCTGGTCTGGGAGGATCCCACATGCCGCGGAGCAACTAGGCCCGTGAGCCACAACTACTGAGCCTGCGCGTCTGGAGCCTGTGCTCCGCAACAAGAGAGGCCGC